>NW_022633804.1:0-4956 GCF_010015895.1 Lontra canadensis
TGCCTGGGAAACTGTGATCATGCCCTATTCTGCTCTTGCTTTCAGCTCTCAAGAAGCTTCCCTTCTGTGGACTTGACAGAAAAAACAAGGGAAGCAGAAGAAGAGAAGGACTTGGGAATGGGGTGAGCTGGGCAGGAAGAGGGGAAGGCAAACATGGACACATGCTCTCCCTCATTGCCCTTTTTTGTGGGCAACTCGGGAAACAACACAAAACCCGGGTGTGCCCTGGCCTCTGACCAAAAAGAGGAGATGAGAGGAAGGTCACAGTCCCTGCAGGCACTAGGAAGCCTGAGAATATCCCATGCAGAAACTCCACCTGACCCGTACAACTCCCTGTGGTGGTTGGGCACTGTCATCCAGGAGCTGCTGATCTTGGAAGGAGGGCACTGGCTGCCTGGAGGTATTGGACCCCAGGCAGCCCATTCACTCTGCTCCTCTGGGAAAGGGCCCCATGCCCCATTGACCCCTCACTCTGCACAACCCAAGCTTTGCCCTCCTTCCTTGCAAAACTCAGCAGAGAGCTTGCTCCCGAACAACACTAGTCGAGAAGAGACAGTGGTGGGTTGGCCCCATCTCCCATTTCAGACTCCTGAGAAATGAGCAAAAAGGACAGGCCCCCAGGCCCATAGGAGCAGGAGAGTTCACCCTTCCCAGCACTGCATCCTTGTGGGTACGGAGTCTGTCCTAGTCTCCGGCTGAGTCATGTATGCTGGCCACTCCTATAGGACCTGACCAACTCCTCCAGTTCTCCAAGCCTTCAAAACGCCTCAGGGGAGGGAGCACGTCCCCTCATGGCACCATTTCACTGTGTGAGTTTGATATTCCAGAGAATTCTCAATCTCTAAATATGCAGGGAAGACCCATCAGGGAAAGGCCACCCTGCCTGCTTCCACCTCACCCACCACCTGCCCACAGCGTGGGGCCCATGCAAACTGACTTCCCATGGGAGTCGGGAGCACACCTTCTCTGTCATGCCACCTGCAACACTCGTGTGGGCAAAGGCTCCCCCCCACAGAGAAGGGCATGTCAAGGGCTCTTGGAGAGGCTGGAGAAGCGACAGCTCAGCAGGAAGAGGACCTGGCAGTAATGGAGGAAGATGGTCAGAGAAGGGGCCCGAGTGACCCTGGGATGGTAGCCTTCATTCAGCCCCAGGGGGCCCATGGGAAACTTCCCTTTCTTCATGTCATGCATGGGTCCTGCAAGGAAACCTCTACCTCAACAGCTCAGAAGACACGCCCCACAAAACCCCACAGGCCTCTGGTAAGATCTGCCCCAGGGCACATGCCACTCGCTATCTCATACCACTCCACCTTCTGTCTCCACAGCTGCACCACAGGACAGTCTGCCCACGACCCCAAGGCACCATAGTCTCCAGAGGTGCTCAGACAAAGGGAGCCAGGAGGACCTTGGGGACCCACTTGTGGCTTTGCTTTGGGCCTGAAGGAAAACTCGGCAAGGAAACATGCCTGCAGTAATGGCTCTCTTGCACCTGACCTCCGCAGGCCAAACAAAGAGAACACTTCTTTGCAGCCCACCAGAAGACGGCAATGGATCCCTGAGGATGAGACAAGAGGACCCTCTGAGTCGGCCACCACACCCACAGTTGGCTTCCCAAGCCCTGCTGATGTGTGACACTTGGAGCAGGAGGCAATTATCTGGGCCTACAACAGTCCATTGTCTGGTGAGACTGGGACCCCTGGGACTGGGCGGGACAGCAGTCTTCTGGTCATTTCCCGTCTGCTGCAGGGGCTGCTCCTCCTCCCGCTGTCCCCTCCAGTCCCCATCAACCATGCAGGGCATGACAGATGCAGGAAAAATCAGGATTTCCAGGGCCCCTTCACCACCATGGAATCAACACCCCTATTCAGCAGTAAGAAGTTACAGAAGATGAGACCATCCTCCTTCAACAACCTTAACGACAGAAGGGTCTACACTGTTCAGGGGCACACGAGGAGGGAGGAGAAAGCCAGCTGAGCACCAAGCAGGAGCTGGCACGCAACACAGCCCCCACCTCCAACATGTGATATGAGTGACATTCCTCAGGTGCTCTCACTGACCTAAATTAAGGAAAGGAAAAAACAGATTCTCCACAAATAGAGATCAAAACACGGCAGGACAAGTCTCCCTCAGTTTATAAAAGTCCTTGTGATTCTCAAGGAAGAGTCTTTCTTAACAAGAGGCTAGCTACCATCCAGAGACCCACAAGACCTGCATCCCGCTCCCTAGGGCATGGCGTGTCCATGAGTTTCCATATCTCCAAGCCAAACACACTCATGTCTTCTGAGCTAAGGGTTCTATTTCTAGAATTTTCTCCCAAGGAGAAAACCATAGGGGTCGTAAAGGATTTGCAACAGAGTTCATGGGGCTTCCTGTATGATGGTGAAACCCTGCAGCCCACCGCCTTGCCCAAGGCCCACAAAACTGCTCAGTGCCCACTTTGCATCCACCATGGTCAGGCAGGTCTAGCCCTTTCTCCCCCGGTTGCACAGCACACCCTCTCCTGGTGTCCACCAGGCCACTCAGCCTCTATGTTCCATGTCCTTGACGGATCTCTTTGGAAGAAGGTAACCCGCATAGGGGTGGAAGGAGCAAATAAACTCCTTCCCACCCTTTCTCCCTCCTTGCACCCATCCAAGGTTTGTGCAGGGGGAGCAGAGCTGCAGGGACATGCAGATGGGGTTCTTCTTCTCTGGTGCTTCCAAGAATCCCCTAGCCTAAGCCTTAGCGCTTAGCAGGATATTTTGGTCTCTAACACCACTGCCCACAACAGCCACGGGGCAGCATTCCACCTGCCAGCCTCCTTAGAAAGAACTCCTGCACCCTAGCTAGCTGCTCTCCATCCAATGCCCAAGTGATGACCTAGGCATTCGAAAGGAGACTGGATTAGGAGACACACACACTGTACCCAGGTGCCTGACTACACTCCACACCACACCTTCTACTTCAGGGTTGTGGTGATGGCAGAATACCCGCTGTGTGCTTTTTGCCCCGAGACATGCCAACCCTCCAATGTGGCACAGAGTACAGAGCCGGGCTACAGCCCCCCTGCGACCTGGCTTTCTGATGCTGCTGCCTGGGCCTACCCACCTCCCTCCCTGCCTCCAATCCTTTCCTATGAGCATCTGCCTGGGCCCTACGACTCTGCTCTGCTCCGGTGCCCTGGGCCCTGGTTGCAGGCCATCAACAAGCAGTTGAGGAGCCACAAACTCCAGCTTGCTGGCCCTGTGCTCCCCTCAACCCAACCACCCTGGTGACCAATGTGGACCCAAGTGCCAGATAGGACTGCAGCCCTTCCCGCTCAACCTCAGGGGGCACTTCTGAAGCAAGGCACGTCAGACCCAAATACCTGCTCCTAGCCCCCTCCCCACCAGCCCAATAACCCCTAGGGAGAGATGTATAGGGAAGCCAATGCAATCTACACTCCAGGCATTGCATATCATTCAGCCTCTCATGGTACACAGTTGGGTCATAGGAGGATTCTGCACAACAGCACAAACAACACTTGAGTAGTGAGCAAATGTGTTTCTCCCAGGGCGGAAACATTTCAAGATAGCCTGCAGTAGGCCTGTTTGTCAGCCTACTTGTGCTCTAGTACGAGCCCTGCTCTGACATTGATGAGCAAGCCATAGACCAAGAGTACCTCTGCAGGTAAATGGGCCCAAATGTATCCTGGATCCTTTCATTTTGTTGTTTTGATTTTGCTCCAAAGTCTAGGGAGATACCTCTGGAGCATGGATGGGGCTCTCCATTCAAGAGCACAGGAGGTAAATGAGTCATATGTTCCCCTCAACACAACTCCTGGGATAGGCCAGGTCAAGGTACTACCCGTGTGCTACCCTGTGACCTCCCCAGGGCCAAAGCACAGCCTGCTCCCTGGATGTGGAGAGAATGGGGATGCAGTCCCTGAGCCACACATTCTGAAGCCAGAACTCTAAGGGAACTATGCATGTGGGCTGGTTGTAGCACAGAAACTGGCAGGAACCGCACTGCCCTGAAAGCCACCCAGGATCCTGGCAGCCTCAGAGCGGGGTTTCAGTGGCTGCTCTGCATTCCAGATCACCCCTCCTCTGTCCTGACATCTACCTAAACTGGAACCCCTGTGGTCCCTCCAAGGTCGGGTGACATAAAAAGGGCCTAGAGTAGTTGTGGTGGCCTTGGGAAGGGAAACCACTGAGGCAGATCCCAGAATGAGGCTGGAGGACATATCAGGGTCTCACTGATATGGGAACCCACAGCAGATAATTGTGGGAACAGGGAGCCCAGAGTCTGTGGAGGGTGTTCACATCACTGCCTCAACAGCTGTGTCCCTGGCAAATGACTGATTCTGTCTGTGCCCCACATCTTCTATAGAACTGGTCCTCACAGCACTTTGTCTCCCAGGATTTGGTGAGGAGCAACCAAGACAATGAACGATAAGCACCTCACCAGTGCTTGGCACAGAAGCAGCATCCATGAAGACACATCTCCCTAGGTTTGCTTGGTAGAAAATGTGTTTTGGAACACTGGCTCAGCTGGTCATTTCGTTTTGAACATCAGAGAAAAAGCACCTGCCTTCAGGGAGCCTCCCTCCAACATGGTGACTCAGAACCACCCTGATCCAGTTACACAACCTCCCCTCCAGGTACATTCCTGCCTGTCTGGTAAATATTGGGCTGTGTAGACACACTATCCAGCAAGTTTGTGTCTCCCAGTTGGGCCCAGCTGTCCTCTCCATGTCACCAGGACAGTGGACCTGGGCCTCTGGCCTTACCCCGCTTCTCAGTGGTGATGACAGTGGCCTCTAGGAGCTCCCCCAGCCCTTCCTCATCTTGGTCATCAATCTGAAGTTGTACACTGACTCTGGGGCCAGCTCAGTGGCTGTGGATTGCCTCACCATGGCACCCATCTCCACTGTGGTGAACATGCTGGAGTTGCTGTTGGCCAGGCAGTAGATGATCTGATACCCTGTGGGTGGGA
>NW_022633805.1:0-4942 GCF_010015895.1 Lontra canadensis
GAAACAAAACTATGGAAAACACACAAACACATCAAGAGTCAGAACACCACTCAGATTTAAACCACGCTGAAAGAACAAAGAGTCACACACCAACAGACAAATACACACACGCACACACACACACACACACACACACACACAAACACAGAATTCTGCTTCCTTCCTGGGTGGCTGGTGGCAGCCTGCTCATGCATAGCCAGGTTGTTTCCTTACCCAGGCTGACTCACATGCCTTCATGAGGAAGAAGAGATTGTTCACACCTGCCCAGAGTGCTGAATGTCAGGGCGTCCTCTGCAAGAGCCCTTGCCTGGTAGAGTGCACTGAGTCCCAGTTCCAAACACTTGAGAGTCACCCCCCAAAGCACCCCAGCTCTCCCTTAGCCACTCCTAATGGTAGGCAGTATGCTAAGGACAGGAAAAGGAGCCAGGCCCAGAAGCATCATTGTCTTTTGGCAGAAAGGAGCCAGTCCGCTTGTAGACAGGGCTCACTGGTGTAGACTCTGGAGGTTCCCTGTGCCCAAGCCCACAACTGATTCTTTTTCTTGATATTGAGAGCTCGTGGGGAAAGTGTGCTTGCTAGTCCCTTCCTTTTCGACATCATCCCATGCTCCTCTGTAAAGAAGCAATCTGGCCCTCGGTATCCACATCCATGCATTGCTTCCCATTGCATACTAGCTTTAGGCCTGAGGCCATTCAAATCCTGTGTCTCAGTCAACCTGGGAGTCAGGCCGAGACCTTGGGTCTGTACATTAGGTAGGGCCCCAGGATCCGCTCCAATCTAGTCTCAGAAATACATGGACATGGGGAGGGAGAACGGAATGTCATATGGCAGCAGAGGCTGGGCATGAGGTTCTCAGAGACACCTGGTCACATTTCCGTAGCAAGGAAGCTTCATCCAACCACCTATGAAACCATGACCTCACCTGCAACCAAGAGCCAGATACTTAAAGCACAGAACCCACCAGGTGCTCCTATCTTTTTCTCTTTTTTCTCTAGCTAGAGGGACCCTACAATCATTCCGTGTTCATGTCAATGAGCCATATGCTCCTTTGAAATAAGAGACTACCATACACTTCTCAGGTCTGTGGTTATGTTCCAGCGCAGGTCCCACACAGGGCCCCACCCCGTTGGGTTTCAGAACACCTGGCACATCCGAAAACTTCAGGTGTCCAAAGAGGCTCGGCAGGAAACATTGGTGTACAAACCAAAGGAGCAGTTTTGATGAGGGCATCATCAGGGGCACTGCGTGTGGTGATGGGGTGATGGTTTCCTGGAACAAGGGGAAACAAACTTAGATGTCTCCTTCCCTGGTTGAATTTTTTCTTTGGTTCCCGTTCTGTGCAGATCCCTATAAAAGCACTCCCATAACCTTCCATATTTCAAACTGTGTTTGGCTCACATTCAGGGGTCATGGAGCTCTCACTCTCACAGAATTGTCCAAGATTGTGATGAATCCTCACTTTGGTACTGAGGTCAGCCACCATATTTGGTGTCTGATATCGCCCCACCGAACGATGGTCCTCCAATCCAATGCAGGTCCAGTGCTTAGTGCACCAATGATTAGCCATACAATCACCAAACACATGCCCTCTCACACTGACTGCACTGTAAGAAACACATAGCAAGGCACACCGCACGGGTCTGACGAAGCACCGGTACACTGATGCATTCCATCCCAAGCCACAGCACCAACTGCATACAGAAACCATCCACAACCCATCGCCTGCTGACACCGCACCAACACATCACAACACAGCACACATACAACCTACACCCATGAGCTACAAAGAGAGCACACCCATACAGGTATACAGCCGACACACACCACTCCCACCGAGAACACAGTCAGAAACATGGCCCTCACTCTTAACACAGAAAACTCACAGGACACACATACACCACACACAGAAAACCAACGCCACACACGTGAATCCATATAACCACCCTGTCACCACACGCAGTGCCCCGATGCAACCTACAACAAATAAGGGCCAGACCCAGGACTCTCGCAGGACAAATGTGCACAAGCCTAGTAGGGAAACATAGAAAACAATCCCCACGTTCTCGACACTCACAAATACACACACACACACACACACACATTTACACGCGTGGACACGCACACACACAATGCGTGCAAATCACACAATGCATGCCACACACCCATCCAAAAACATGCACTGCAGGCATACACCATTCAAACCCATTTCATTGACCTCCAATGCAACAGAGTCACTCCCAAACGCCCCCTATGATCACCGCATATAGATCACCTGTATGGAACGGCGATGTTACAAGCAAATTCATTGAAGGCACACACAGTGCATATCCTACCAAAACTCACACGCACGACAGACACCACACCACACTCCTACCTCATGGATGACAGACTCCCTTCACCTGGACCTCACAAACACCTCACACATACACCTCACACACACAGCACGTATGTCAAATAGACCCATGGCCAAACACCCAATCAAAGCCTACAGGCATGCACGCCACAAAAACGAAATACGCCACACGCACCCAGGCAGACATCACCCATGCACCACACCACTACATAGGCAGGACACACACAGGACACCCAAAATGCCCCACAACACCAAACATACATACTACCAAGAAATTCCAGAAATGTAACACACAGTACCCAAAAGAGTCACACCACACTGACAAAACCAACTCGGGTAGGGCCCCCAGGGACAGGATCCAACCATATACCACACACGCACATAGACCGTGAAAACCCATGAACACCAAACAGCACTCAGAGGACCTCCGCACATATACACACACACTGGAAGGACAGCAGACATAGGCAACACCTCCCTCACTGGCACATAACACCTCCAGCACTCGCCATCCCTACAGCGCCAACACACACCTCATGCCATCCAAACTATGCCCAGCAAAAGCACACCCACACAGCCCACACAGACATCACTTGGTGAACACACACCCAACCGATTCAAGGCACTTGTCCTTATCCCGTTTGTCACATGTCCATCACAAACCAGATACCCATGACACAGACAACATTGAGAACACACACACACATACCCACATCTCTGAGACCACTCATACTATGCTCCACCATCACTACACCTATTCCACCCAGAACACATATCTACTGCACACACCACCCATACAAACAACACCCACCACCGCTTCACCAAGCCACTCCATTCCACTATGGGCAATCAAGTCACCTACTCCCCTCTCCCACACTCTACATGCAACCAAGGAATCAGGGCACTTGCGTCACCCACGATTCACGCATCCACAGCCTATATACCAAAACTCTACCCTACACCTAACGTCACATCACTACACATGGACCAAAGGAATGCCTTATATTCATCACACACACGCCAGATATATGCCAAACACACACAGTGAACCCATGCCAAAATCAATGGACACAGCCATCTGTTACATGCATCAATGCACACTGCACAGTCAGCATATATTACGTGCATTCACTCCATATGCAGCAGTCACATGACAACACACACCACTTCTATACGAGAAGTTCACAACACTTGGCCCACCCACAAGCACGCCATGGCCACACCACACATACACCATACACACACCGCGATTCACCACACACAAAAAAGAATCTCCTACAACCATACCATACAGAGACCACACTTAGGGGCACCCCACACACACACACCGTGTACAGATCATAGATAACCCAAACTCAGCCCACCGAGCCCACCTTAATCTACACCACACACACACCGGAAGAAAAGAAGTCAAACAACCCACACATAAAACATAACCCACTAACACTGTGCATGGATATCATGAAAAAAAAACCACCTACCTCCCACCCATAGGCATTGGAGAAACGTCAAACATCCACGATAGGAAACACATCTGAATTACACACCAACGCCAATTAAACACACAAGACACACACCATATCCATCAGACCTGTGAACTGCATGCACTCAATACACCTCTAACACAGAGATACACTCACACACGAAACACAACTATGGAAAACACACAAACACCTCTTGAGTCAGAACACCTGTCAGAGTCAAACCACGCTGAAACAACACCGACCACATAAACAGTCACACACACACACACACACACACACACACACACTAGAAGGACAGCAGACATAGGCAACACCTCCCTCCTGGCACATGACACCTCCAGCACACACCATCCCTACAGCTCCAACACACACCTCATGCCATCCGAACTTTGCCCAGGAAAATCACCCCACACAGCTCACACTGATATCACTTGTTTAACATACACCCAACCCAATCATACCACTTGTCCTTGTCCCATCTTGTGCATTTCCAACTCAAACCAGATACACATGGCACAGACAACATAGAGAACAGAAACACACACCTACCCATATCACTGAGATCACACACATGACCCTATGCTCCACAATCACTACACTTATTCCACCCAGAACACATAACTCCAGCACACACCACCCATACAAAACACAAACACAACACCGCACCACCAAATCACTCCACTCCACTATGGGCAATCAAGTCACCAACTCCCCTCACCCACATTCCACAGGCAGCCAAGGAATCATGGCACTTGCAGCGCCCACAATCCTCGCATCCACTGCCTACATTCCACAACTCCACCCCTCACCCAACCTCACATGTACTACATATGGTCACAAGAATGGCTTTTATTCATCACACACACGCCAGATGTACGCAAAACACACACAGTGAACGCATGCAAAATCCAACACACACAGCCATCTGTTACATGGACCAATGCACACAGCACAGACAGCAAAAAGTATGTGCATCCACTCCAAATGCAGTGGTCACATGACAACACACACCACTTCTATACCAGAAGATCACAACACTTAGCCCAGCCACAAGCACACCATGGCCACACCACACAAACACCATACACACACCGCGATTCACCAC
>NW_022633806.1:0-4940 GCF_010015895.1 Lontra canadensis
ACTTTATTATGATCTGTTTAATGCAGTGGTGTCTGAAAGAAATGATATGATTTTCCTAAGACATTATTTAAACCTTAAAGGAAAGTGTTACATGACTGTTTGTATTTCGATAATGCTTTAATTAATCAGTATTTTTATTTCAGATCTAACATTTACATATGGCTAGGTATGGAGTGTCCCTTAAGATAAATGATACATCTAGTTCCTCATTTATATAATTACCATGTGGGTAATTAATAGTAAAATTATGAAGCACTTTCAGACAATGAAAACTGTGAACTGGGAAGTAATTACATAACATTTGTCACTGAAGTATTTTTATTTGAAAATAATTTTTGGCTATTGTACTGATTTATTTTTTATTTTTATTTTTTTAAAGGTTTATTTATTTATATGACAGAGATCACAAGTAGTCAGAAAGGCAGGCAGAGAGAGAGGAGGAGGTAGGCTCCCTGCTGAGCGGAGAGCCCAATGCCCGATGCGGGGCTCCATCCCAGGACCCTGGGGCCATGACCCGAGCCAAAGGCAGAGGCTTTAACCTACTGAGCCACCCAGGCACCCCTTGTCCTAATTTATTGATCTTCAAGACTCCTATACTCTTTGGGTGATGATTACTGTGAAAAAATTTAGAAATTCCATGAGCATCATAACCATGATAATTGTGAAACTTGGCCAACCAGATTCTTGGTCTCTATATTGTGCTTTTTTTGTTTTTGTTGAATAATAGTTTATAAATGAAGGGATTGAAAATAGTTTACCATTTGACTATTTATAGATACAATGAAAACCTTTCTTGAGTTCTACACAGATTTTTTTTTCAAATTCTGAAAATTTCTGAAGGATTACTAAAATAATGTATCTTAGGGGATGCCTGGGTGAATCAGTCAGTTAAACATCTGCTGTCAGCTCAGGTCTTGTTCCCAGGGTCCTGGGATTGAGCCCCACATCAGGCTTCCTGCTCGGTGGGGAGCCTGCTTCTCCCTCTCCCTCCACTGCTTCCCCTGCTTAAGTGCTCTCTCTGTCAAATGAATAAATAAAACCTTTAAAAAATAAATTACCTTTCCATGATTCTAATTTTGAAAAGTTATGGCTATTGGAGCCAGTGGGCCAAGGTTCATAATCTTATTCGCTCTGGTAATACAGGCCATGTGATGTTGGGATACGTCTTCATCTCCTTGAACATTAGTATGTAATTGGACTGCAAGGCTGCTGTGCTGTGGTAGGCACTGAGGATACAAAGATGAATCCCGAGCTGTTCTGTCTTCAAGGATGGTAGTCTAATGGGGGGACTCTACAAGTAAGCAGACCATTCCAATGAGATGTGGTGAGGGCAGTAATAAAGTTATGCCCACTTGCTACTGAGGTATCACCTAAAGGGTTCCAAGCCTACCTGGGACATAGTGCATGGAAATGCTTCAGGGGAGGTAAGTCTTGAACTTAAGGGGATAATAGGTATAGAATGTGGGGATCTGGGAGGAAGGAACATATTATAAGCAGAAGAAATAGCATGGGGTGGTGGAAGGGGACAGTATGGCTTTTGTTTTCTATACACATTTTGATTTTTTAAATTTTGTTTAATAATTTTACAACACCCAGTACTCATCACTATTAATGCCTTCCTTAAACCATCACACATTAAACCCCAACTGCCCCCCCCCAGCAAGCTTCAGTTTGTTCTCTGTAGTTAAAATTCTGTTCCCTGGTTTGCCTCCCTCCCTCTCTCTCTTTTTAATATATATTCATGTTTTGTTTCTTAAATTCCACATATGAGTGAAATCATAAGGTATTCATCATTCTCTGACTTATTTTGCTTAGCATAATACTCTCTAGCTCTGTCCACATCATTGCAAATGTCAAGATTTCATTCTTTTTGATGGCTGAGTGATATTCCATTGTGAGTGTGTGTGTGTGTGTGTGTGTGTGTGTGTGTGTGTGTATGTGTGTGTGTATACCACATTTTCTTTATCCATTTGTCAGTGGATGGACACTTGGGCTCTTTTTTATATCTTGGCTATTGTAGACAATGTTGCTGTAAATATTGAGGTGTGTGTATCCCTTCAAATCAGTATTTTTGTATCCTTCAGCTAAATATCTAGCAGTGCAATTGCTGTATCCTTGGGGAATTTTATTTTTAGCTTTTTGAGAAACCTCCATACTGTTTTCCAGAGCAGCTGCACCAGGTCACATTCCCATCAACAGTGCGAGAGAGTTCTCCTTTCTCCAAATCCTCACCAACACCTGTTGCTTCCTGAGTTGTTAATTTTAGCCATTCTGACAGGTGTGAGGTGGTATCTCATTGTGGTTTTGATTTGTATTTCCCTGATGCCGAGTGATGTGGAGCACTTTTTCATGTGTCTGTTGGCCATCTGGATGTCTTCTTTGGAGAAATGTCTGTTCATGTCCTCTGCCCATTTCTTGATTGGATTATTTGTTCTTTGGGTCTTGAGTTTGATAAGTTCTTTATAGATTTTAGACATTAACCCTTTATCAGATACGTCATTTGCAAATATCTTCTCATTACAAAAGTTGCCTTTTAATTTTATTGACTGTTTCCTTGATGAGGAAACAGTTATCTTGATGAGGTCCCTGTAGTTTCCTTTTGCTTTTGCTTCCCTTGCCTCAGGAGACATTTCTAGTAAGAAGTTGCTGCAGCTGAGGTCAAAGAGGGTACTGACCGTGTTCCCCTCTAGGATTTTGATGCTTTCCTGTCTTACATTTAGGTCTTTCTTCCAGTTTGAATGTATTTATTTATTTTTTTCTCTCAGAATTTTTTTTTTTTGTGTATAGTACAAGAAAGTGGCCTAGTTTCATTCCTTTGCATGTGGCTGTCCAGTTTTCCCAACACCATTTGTTGAAAAGACTTTTTTCCATTGGATATTCTTTCCTGCTTTAATGAAGATTAGTTGACCATATCATTATGGGTTCATTTCTGGGTTTTCTAATGTGTTCCGTTCACCTATGTTTTTGTGCCAGTACCACACTGTCTTGATCACTAGAGCTTTATAATATAACTTGAAGTCCAGAATTGTGATGTTTCCAGTTCTGCTTTTCTTTTTGAATATTGCTTTAGCTATTCAGTGTCTTTTGTGGTTCCATATTACAAATTTTTAGGTTTGTTTGACTCTTTTAAATTGTAAGAATATAGAGTGAAGATGGAATAATGCAGGGGAGTAAGTTGGAGATCTACCTTGAGGCTGACATCAGTGTATCTCTAGAACATAGTATGTTTGAGTCTTGTTTAAATGATCAGAAGCTATTCATAGCTTTTCTATAAGGAATGACATGATTTTATATTTTAGTACAATCCTTGGCATTGCACTGGGGAGAAGTCAGAAGAAGGTACTGTAGTAGATTCAGTGAGAAGTAGTATAATCTGAGATAAGAAGAGGCCAGCAGACCCTAGGGTGACTCAGGCTTTGGCTTTGCATGACTGTATGGAAAATAGAGGAGAGGAGCAAGCTCTTTCGAGGGGTCTTTGAGCTGGAGATAGAGATGAAAACAAAATAAAATACAACCTTAAAATATCGTTTGAGTACTTCCAGTGTGCCGGGGATACAGTATGGTTTTTAACATATTAAATTTTCTCAGTATTTCCTTGAGGTATTACCATCTATAATTGACTGATGATTCAGAGTTTCAGAGAAGTCACCTATCTGACCTAAGATCATAGCTGGATGTGGTGGGACTTGGAATTGAGTCTAGGTCTATCCCATCTAAAGTACAACCTATTCTCACTCTATTACTTGGGAATCGTTGTACAGCTATAGTTGAAGCAATGTGAGTGTAAATGGAAATGGTCCAGAGGAGTTTATAGACCAGAGAAGAGATGATGGCCAAGGATAGAACTTGGGCAAGTAACATTGGATTAAATGGAACTCATTTAAGTGGAACATCTTCTGTGTCTCTGTAGAAGATGCATTCAGAGAGGTAGCAGGCTAATAAGAAAAAGCTTCTCAGCCAAGACGAAAACATTAGTCATCCTGAAAGGCTCTTACTCTTTCTCACACCCACATCCAGTCCATTAGCAAATTCTTTTGTCTTTGCCTTCAGAGTATATGCAGAATCTGACCATATCCTTCTGTCCAAGCTACTCATAGTTGCTCTACTCTAACCGCAAGCCCTTTTATCCTGTTCTTGTTCCTATTATCTTCTCTCCACCCAGCAGTCAGACCAGTGCTTTCTGAATGTAGATCGGATCATCCCTCCTCAGCTTACAGCTGTCCAGTGGTCTTCCTTGTCATTCAGAATATAACCCAAACTACCATGGCCCACAGGACAGCAATGACTACCACCGGCCACCTTTCTAGCCTCTCCTTCTCCATGCTCCCCGCAGTATTATCACCAGCCACAAGCTAAGCATGCTCCTTTTCTGGACCTTTGCCTGCCTGGAACGCTTTTTCCCTAACTCTGTCACTCTATTAGAGTGATCAAACCAGCCTGTCTGGAGTAGCACTTTCCATTATCTTGTCCCACCTCTTCGTTCTCTTTTTGTCCAAAGAATTTTTCATCACTGGACATATTAAACTTGCTTGTTTGCTTTGTATTAACTGCCCCTAGAATCTCCATCCTATGCCTAAACTTTATGAAAGTAGAGATTTTTCCTTTTTTTGTTCACTCCTCTATCTCCAGGATCTAGAATCGAGTAAATGCTAAACAAATATTTGGATAAATGAGTACAGCCAGATTGGCTTTTAAAAACAAGTTAATCAGATCTTACTACCACCCACCCTCTCCACCCCATTCAACCTTCCCGAATCCAAACTCCTTTCTGTGGTCTACAAGGCCTTCCATGATCTGGACCTTGGCTGAGACTAACCCTAGTCTTGACACTCCGCCCCGGGTAGCTACATTCCAGCCACATTGGCCTTCTTGTTCTTCCTGGAACTCATTAAGCTCATTTCTTCCTCTTGCTGCTCCCTCTGCCAGCCACTCCTTCTACA
>NW_022633807.1:0-3479 GCF_010015895.1 Lontra canadensis
ACAACAAATGGCAGTTAATACTTTGGTGCATTGTATGGAGAGCTCTGGCACTTGTCCCTTTTGACTTTTGCAAAAGGTACAAACACATCACTGGTCTCTGTTCCTCTCACTTCAGCATCTCTGTGTCTGTGTCTGTGCTGGATACATAATTCAGCACATTCTCTCATTCACACTCTGGAAACATTCATGGTGAAATATGCAAAACTTATGGATTTCACTGAGGAGATGAATGCAATTGTTTATATCACACATCCTACAATTAAAAAAAAAAACATAAAAATCCCCATAACAATTTGTTTTCTCCCAAAAGAACAGTATAAACTCTGATCACAGAGCTGTATACATTTTCTTCCCTTACTTCCTTCACCAAAATCTGGCTTCTTAACTGATATCGCTCAGATATCTATTTTGTTAAACAAATGATTTGGTTAGTCCTTCCTGAGCTGACACCCCATCATCAATATGTCCAAACCCGTCTTGATGAACTAAATGACTGTTAATCTCTGCCGTCTTTTGAAGACAAGCAGCTGCTACATGAGTATGGCCCTCATGGCTCTATACCACTCTAAACGATTTTTTCTCAAATATACATGAAGCTCTGTCCCAGGGGACTATCAATAGATAAAATTTCCTCATCTTATAAAGACATCCACTTTGCATTATAATATTCATAATATTTTCACTCCCTTTTCCACCTAAAATATACTGTGGATATTACTCCAAGTCAGTTAATGGATAATGATGGATGACATCTCTTTGTGGCAGTGCTAGATAATTCCTTTAAAGTGTCTAGGAAGAAAGAGTGTGATACACACTCACACACAAAATGGGATTAGAGGCACCAACACTCCCCACACCCAAACATCTGTGTATGACTGGTGACCTCCCAAACACCGACTACTCATAACCTACTGTTGCCTGGAAGCCTTATTGACATGATAAATAATCAATAGAACATATTTTTGTATGGTATAGGTATTATATATTGTATTCATACAATAAAACCTGTTTAATTTTTTTTCAGTAAGATATGTGGTTTGTCTGTGAGCTTTTTATAAATTTTTAATCATTTTTTAATTTATTTTCAGCATAACAGTACTCATTGTTTTTGTACCACACCCAGTGCTCCATGCAATCTGTGCCCTCTCTAATACCCACCACCTGGTTCCCCCAACCTCCCACCCCCCCACCTCTTCAAACCCTTCAGATGGCTTTTCAGAGTCCATAGTCTCTCATTGTTTACCTCCCCTTCCAATTTCCCCCAACTGCTTTCTCCTAACTCCCCATGCCCTCCATCTTATTTGTTATGTTCCACAAATAAGTGAAACCATATGATAATTGACTCTCTCTGCTTGACTTATTTCACTCAGCATAATCGCTTCCAGTCCCGTCCATGTTGCTACAAAATTTGGGCATTCATCCTTTCTGATGGAGGCATAATACTCCATAGTGTATATGGACCACATCTTCCTTATCCATTCGTCCGTTGAAGCGCATCTTGGTTCTTTCCACAGTTTGGTGACCGTGGCCATTGCTGCTATAAACATTGGGGTACAGATGGCCCTTCTTTTCACTCCATCTGTATCTTTGGGGTAAATACCCAGTAGTGCAATTGCAGGGTCATAGGGAAGTTCTATTTTTAATTTCTTGAGGTATCTCCACACTGTTCTCCAAAGAGGCTGCACCAACTTGCATTCCCACCAACAGTGGAAGAGGGTTCCCCTTTCTCCACATCTCCTCCAACACGTGTTGTTTCCTGTCTTGCTAATTTTGTCCATTCTAACTGTTGTAAGATGATATCTCAATGTGGTTTTAATTTGAATCTCCATGATGGCTGGTGATGATGAACATTTTTTCATGTGTCTGATAGTCATTTGTATGCCTTCATTGGAGAAGTGTCTGTTCATATCTTCTGACCATTTTTGATATGATTATCTGTTTTGTGTGTGTTGAGTTTGAGGAGTTCTTTATAGATCCTGGATATCAACCTTTTATCTGTACCATTTGCAAATATCTTCTCCCATTCCGTGGGTTGCCTCTTTGTTTTCTTGACTGTGTCCTTTGCTGTGCAGAAGCTTTTGATTTTGATGAAGTCCCAAAAGTTTATTTTGGCTTTTGTTTCCTTTACCTTTGGAGACATATCTTGAAAGAAGTTGCTGTGGCTGATATCGAAGAGATTACTGCCTATGTTCTCCTCTAGGATTCTGATGGATTCCTGTCTCAGGTTGAGGTCTTTTATCCACTTTGAGTTTATCTTTGTTTACCGTGGAAGAGAATGGTCGATTTTCATTCTTCTACATATAGCTGCCCAGTTTTCCCAGCACCATTTATTGAAGAGACTGTTTTTTTTTTTTTTTCCAAGGTATATTTTTTTCCTGTTTTGTCGAAGATTATTTGACCATAGAGTTGAGGGTCCATATCTGGGCTCTCTACTCTGCTCCACTGGTCTATGTGTCTGTTTTTATGCCAGTACCATGCTGTCTTGGTGATCACAGCTTTGTAGTAAAGCTTGAAATCAGGTAATATGATGCCCCCAGTTTTATTTTTGTTTTTCAACATTTCCTTAGCGATTCGGGGTCTCTTCTGGTTCCATACAAATTTTTGGATTATTTTCTCCAGCTCTTTGAAGAATACCGGTGGAATTTTGATTGGAATGGCATTAAAGGTGTAGATTGCTCTAGGCAGTATAGACATTTTAACAATGTTTATCCTTCCGATCCAAGAGCATGGAATGGTCTTCCATCTTTTTGTGTCTTCTTCAAATTCTTTCATGAGTGCTCTGTAGTTCCTCGAGTACAGATCCTTTACCTCTTTGGTTAGGTTTATTCCCAGGTATCTTATGGTTCTTGGTGCTATAGTAAATGGAATCAATTCTCTAATTTCCCTTTCTGTATTTTCATTGTTAGTGTAAAAGAAAGCCACTGATATCTGTACATTGACTTTGTATCCTGCCACGTTACTAAATTGCTGTATGAGTTCTAGTAGTTTGGGGGTGGAGTCTTTTGGGTTTTCCATATAAAGAATCATGTCATCTGCGAAGAGAGAGAGTTTGACTTCTTCATTGACAATTTGGATACCTTTTATTTCTCTTTGTTGTCTGATTGCTGTTGCTAGGACATCTAATACTATGTTGAACAAGAGTGGTGAGAGTGCGCATCCTTGTCGTGTTCCTGATCTCAACGGGAAAGCTACAAACTTTTTTCCATTGAGGATGATATTTGCTGTGGGTTTTTCATAGATAGATTTGATGAAGTTCAGGAATGTTCCCTCTATTCCTATACTTTGAAGTGTTTTAAGCAGGAACGGATGCTGGATTTTGTCAAATGCTTTTTCTGCATCAATTGAGAGGACCATGTGGTTCTTCTATCTTTTCTTATTCATTTGTTCTATCACATTGAATGATTTGCGAATGTTGAACCATCCTTGTACCCCAGGAATGAATCCCACCTCGTCATGGTGGATAATCTTTTTAATGTGCT
>NW_022633807.1:3489-4939 GCF_010015895.1 Lontra canadensis
ACTGATTTCTGTACATTGACTTTTTATCCTGCCACATTACTGAATTGCTGTATGAGTTCTAATAGTTTGGGGGTGGAGTCTTTTGGGTTTTCCATATGAAGTATCATGTCATCTGAGAAGAGAGAAAGTTTGACTTCTTCATTGCCAATTTGAATACCTTTTATTTCTCTTTGTTGTCTGATTGCTGTTGCTAGGACATCTAATACTATGTTGAACAAGACTGTCACCTAACTTTAAATGTTGGAAGGCATACAAGCTCTTTCCTGTGCATATTTTATTCATTTTTTTGTTCAAAACCTTCTTTATAAATACGTTTATATTTTGGAGTGTTAGTTTTGGGGTGCTAGCTTTGGTTCTATTGGTGAATTATTTACATAATGGTTTTCTTATCTTTAAAAAGAGTAGATTGCACAAGATTACTATGATGTTCCAACCTCTTGCAGAGCTCTGGCTGCTAGAATGTGACTACCCTCAGGCTTTTTCCTTGAGCAAGAAAGTGTGCTGGCTCCCAAGTACCTGCGGCTATGAGATCAGATTCCTCTGTTAGTTATTCTAGGCTCTCTACCTTCTAGGGTTTTTCTCCCTCATATTAACTCTCGCTTCCCTGATACACAAACACACTGCACCTCACAGAGCTTGTCTAGGATTTAATCTCACCATAAGTGCGTGCATAGCAGTGACACTCACAATGCTTCCAGTCCATGAATCATTTATTACAGTATGTGACAATATTAATGCAGGAAAGAAAGTATTCAGAAGCTTTTATATTGATTTGACATTGACATGGCACCCAAGATCATGATTAATGCACTTGTGTTTTGAAATAGTTTTAGTGTTTCTGAACTCGCACAGTGAGTAATATAGCACAATCTGTGTACTAGAAACACTCAATAAGACCATATTATACCATAAGATTGTTTTGTTTGACAACTGTAAACCACATTTGTATGAACATATGAGCATATTTAAAGGGTTTTTTTAATATTTGCAAGTTATTTGTAAGGTCATTTTCATTTTTAATTAAGATTTTCTTTATTTATTTGACAGGCAGAGATCACAAGTAGTCAGGGAGGCAGGCAGTGAGAGTGGAAGGGAAGCAGGCTCCCTGCTGAGCAGAGAGGAAGAGGCAGGGCTCAATCCCAGGACCCTGGGATCATTACCTGATCCGAAGGCAGAGGTTTTAACCCACTGAGCCACACAGGCTTCCCTGTCACTTTCATTTTTAATAAAGCCTTGAATATAATTTACAGTTCAACATTATTAGTTATGTCAGGAAATACAAATCTCTATCATTTATGTTTAACCCTAACTTAATTATGATGATTCAAGCAATCTTCACTGGACACTTTTGTCAGAAAAAGATAAATCTTTTTAAAATAAAGGAAAGGTATTGAATTAAAAATATGGAAGAAAACATTTAATATTTTCCATATGAACATTCACGCTTTGG
>NW_022633808.1:0-622 GCF_010015895.1 Lontra canadensis
ACAATTCCGGACTTCAAGCTCTATTACAAAGCTGTCATCATCAAGACCGCATGGTACTGGCACAAAAACAGACACATATATCAATGGAACAGAATAGAGAGCCCAGAAATAGACCCTCAACTCTATGGTCAACTCATCTTCAACAAAGCAGGAAAGAATGTCCAGTGGAAAAAAAGACAGCCTCTTTAATAAATGGTGTTGGGAAAATTGGACAGCCACATGCAGAAAAATGAAATTGGATCATTTCCTTACACCATACACGAAAATAGACTCAAAATGGATGAAGGACCTCAATGTGAGAAAGGAATCCATCAAAATCCTTGAGGAGAACACAGGCAGCAACCTCTTCGACCTCAGCCGCAGCAACATCTTCCTAGGGACATCGCCAAAGGCAAGGGAAGCAAGGGCAAAAATGAACTATTGGGATTTTATCAAGATCAAAAGCTTTTGCACAGCAAAGGAAACAGTTAACAAAACCAAAAGACAACTGACAGAATGGGAGAAGATATTTGCAAATGACATATCAGATAAAGGGCTAGTGTCCAGAATCTATAAAGAACTTAGCAAACTCAACACCCAAAGAACAAATAATCCAATCAAGAAATGGGCAGAAGACATGAAC
>NW_022633808.1:722-4938 GCF_010015895.1 Lontra canadensis
TAGAAATGGGCAGAAGACATGAACAGACATTTCTGCAAAGAAGACATCCAGATGGCCAACAGACACATGAAAAAGTGCTCCATATCACTCAGCATCAGGGAAATACAAATCAAAACCACAATGATATACCACCTCACACCAGTCAGAATGGCTAAAATTAACAAGTCCGGAAATGACAGATGCTGGCGAGGATGCGGAGAAAGGGGAACCCTTCTACACTGTTGGTGGGAATGCAAGCTGGTGCAACCACTCTGGAAAACAGTATGGAGGTTCCTCAAAATGTTGAAAATGGAACTACCCTATGACCCAGCAATTGCACTGCTGGGTATTTACCCTAAAGATACAAACGTAGTGATCCGAAGGGGCACGTGCACCCGAATGTTTATAGCAGCAATGTCTACAATAGCCAAACTATGGAAAGAACCTAGATGTCCATCAAAAGACGAATGGATAAAGAAGATGTGGTATATATATACAATGGAATACTATGCAGCCATCAAAAGAAATGAAATCTTGCCATTTGCGACTACATGGATGGAACTAGAGGGTATCATGCTTAGCGAAATAAGTCAATCAGAGAAAGACAACTATCATATGATCTCCCTGATATGAGGGAGAGGAGATGCAACATGGGGGGTTAATGGGGTAGGAGAAGAGTAAATGAAACAAGTTGGGATTGGGAGGGAGACAAATCATAAGTGACTCTTAATCCCACAAAACAAACTGAGGGTTGCTGGGGGAAGGGGGGTTGGGAGAGGGGGGGTGGGGTTATGGACATTGGGTAGGGTATGTGCTATGGTGAGTGCTGTGAAGTGTGTAAACCTGGAGATTCACAGACCTGTACCCCTGGGGAAAAAAATATATATGTTTATAAAAAATAAAATTAAATAAAAAAAATAGAGCTACCCTATGACCCAGCAATTGCAGTACTGAATATTTACCCCAAATATAACAGATGTAGTGAAAAGAAGGGGCACATGCACCCCAGTGTTCATAGCAGCAATGTCCACAATAGCCAAAGAGCCAAGATGCCCTTCATCAGAAAAATGGATAGAGAAGATATGGCCCATATATACAATGGCATATTACTTAGCCATCAGAAAGGATGAACACCCAACTTTTGCATCAACATGGATGCAACAGGCGGAGATTATGCTAGGTGAAATAAGTCAAGCAGAGAAAGTCAATTATATGGTTTCACTTAATTATGGTACATAATGAAGAACATGGAGGACATTAGGAGAAGGTAGGGAAAAATGAAGGGGAGGAAATCAGAGGGTGCAATGAACCGTGAGACACTATGGACTCCAGGAAACAAACTGAGGGTTTTAGAGGGGAAGTTGGGAGGATGGATTAGCCCAGTGGTAGGTATTAAGGAGGGCACGTATTGCATGGAGAGCTAGGTGTTATATGCAAACAATGAATCATGGAGCACTACACTAAATCAAATGATGTAATGTATGGTGACTAACATAACATAATTTTTTAAAAAGATTTATTTATTTGAGGGGGAAGTGGGAGAGAGAATCCCAAGCAGATTCTCAATATGGGGGCTGGGTGGGGAGAAAGATTGATATCAGGATCCTGAGATCATGACCTGAGTGAAAACAAGAGCCAGATGCTTAACCAACTTCACCACATGGATGCTCCCACGAAACTTGGGTTTTGATTGATTGGGCATAAATTGTGTTGGAGGAGTGTGAAAGAAGAATGGAAGAACTCAGATCTGAAAGTCTTTTAACTCTTCCAATGCCTATCCATTTATCTAAGCCACTTACTTTTCCTTGCTGCTTCCATTAGCTTTCACTAAGACCTCTTCCAGACCATAGAAGCTTACTTTTTTCAGTGTAACATCCTATGTACTCTGTCTGTACTACTGTATTAAGGGACTCTAAGTTGGAAGGACAACTTTGCTCTTTTTTTTTTCTCTTATATCCAGAGATGCTCTTTTGTAGAAGCATTCCTGGAAATTGGCAATCTCTTACCCAGGAGACTCCATGGCCTTTGGGTGGCTAGGGTACAGTCTTTTTTTTTTTTTTTAATTTTTTTTTAAAGATTTTATTTATTTATTTGACAGATAGAGATCACAAGTAGGCAGAGAGGCAGGCAGAGAGAGAGAGAGGAGGAAGCAGGCTCCCTGCTGAGCTGAGAGCCCGATATGGGGCTCGATCCCAAGACCCTGGGATCATGACCTGAGCCGAAGGCAGAGGCTTTAACCCACTGAGCCACCCAGGCGCCCCTAGGGTACAGTCTTAATGATTGAGAAAGGTGCCTAGAGCCCTCTGCTGCTTAATGTTACCATTCTCTGGGACTCATTTTTGTCTTCATGGGAAATCTCAAATACTGTATGATCCCAGCCTCCCTGGGGGCTCTGCCCAGAGAACACTCTTGGCTGAGGCTCTATGCCTTCCATTTCTAAATTTTGTATATTTCAAGGGAAATCTGATCTGGACTCTTCTGATTCATTTATACTTAAATCATCCAAAAATTCTGTTGTAAGAGTGGACTCAGCTCCAAAAATGTCTTATAAGTTTTGGTTATAAAACTCCCTAAGATTTTGTGGGTTAGAATTGTTTTACTCCCTTTTTCTTTGAAACAAGATGTTGTGTCTTTGCCAAGAGTAAATGGATTTCCAAACTCAAAGAGGTTGAGTTTGTTTCAGGAGTCAGAAATCATGAAGCTCAAAGGTTCAAATACATCCTTTGGGAACTGGCAATAATGAAACCTAGGGTAATGGAACAAATGATAAATCTAATAGCCTCAGGTAAAGGGATGACAAGGGGCATGCATTCTATCTTTTTGGCTCAGTGCCCAAAAGCCTCAGAATTTTCGTGTTATAACTTGGGAAAGGGGGCCATGAGACAGCACATTCCTATAAAGCACAAGCAAAATTAGGGGGAAAAATATCATTTTGAAGAAGTGTCTGCCAGTTTGTGGAGATATATTCACAGTTTTTCCAATCATTTAATCCTGCAGCATCCCTGTTGATACAATGGAATAGAATGAGGTTCAGAGGAAGTGAAGTGACTTATCTACAGCAAACTCAGGAATTCTCTTTAATTAACCTTAGATTGCAATAGACTGGGAAGAAGTAAGATATAGCCACTTACCTTGAGGAGCTGACAGTTAAGAAGGCAACTATAAGGGACGAGTCAAGATGGCGGAGAAGTAGCAGGCTGAGACTACTTCAGGTTGTGGGAGATCAGCTAGATAGCTTATCTAAAGATTGCAAGCACCTACAAATCCAATGGGAGATCGAAGAGAAGAAGAACAGCAATTCTGGAAACAGAAAATCAACCACTTTCTGAAAGGTAGGACTGGCGGAGAAGTGAATCCAAAGCGAGAGGAAGGTAGACCGCGGGGGGAGGGGCCGGCTCCCGGCAAGCGGCGGAGCAACGGACCACAAAATCAGGACTTTTAAAAGTCTGTTCCACTGAGGGACATCGCTCCAGAGGCTTAAGCGGGGTGAAGCCCACGCGGGGTCAGTGTGGCCTCAGGTCCCGCAGGGTCACAGAAGGATCGGGGGTGTCTGAGTGTCGCAGAGCTTGCAGGTATTAGAACAGGGAAGCCAGCTACAGAGACAGAGCCAAGAAGTGACTCTCAGCTCGGGGTTACCTTGAACTAGTTGCAGGCTCGGTCATCTCCGAGCGAGGCCGGAGGCCAGGGTGACGGGAGTAATTGGGTGCTGTTCTGTGAGGGCGCACTGAGGAGTGGGGCCCCGGGCTCTCAGCTCCTCTGGGTCAGAGATTGGGAGGCCGTCATCTTCATTCCCGTCCTCTGGAACTCTACGGAAAGCGCTCAGGGAACAAAAGCTCCCGAAAGCAAACCCGAGCAGATTACTCAGCCCGGCCCCTGGTAAGGGCGGTGCAATTCTGCCTGGGTAAAGACACTTGAGAATCACCACAACAGGCCCCTCCCCCAGAAGATCAACAAGAAACCCAGCCAGGACCAAGTTCACTTACGAGGAGTGCAGTTTCAATACCAAGGAGAGCAGCGGAATTACAGAGGAGGAGAAAGCAAAGCACGGAACTCATGGCTTTCTCCCCATGATTCTTTAGCCTTGCAGTTAATTTAATTTTTTTTTCTTTTTCAATTTTTTTTCTCTTCTTCTGCTAATTTTTTTTAACTTTTACCCTTTTCTTTTTTAACGTTTTTTAGCCAGTTTATCTAATATATATATATATATATATATATATATATATATATATATATATAT
>NW_022633809.1:0-4938 GCF_010015895.1 Lontra canadensis
TGATTAACATAACATAATAAAAAATAAGAATAAGAGAGGAGAAGGGAGTTGGGGGAAAATGGAGGGGGGGGATGAACCATGAAAGAATATGGACTCTGAAAAACAATCTGAAGGTTTTGGAAGAGAAGGGGGGGGGAGGTTGGGTGAGCCTGGTTGTGGGTATTACGCAGGGCACAGATTGCATGGAATACTGGGTGTGGTACATAAACAATGAATTCTGGAACACTGAAAAAAATTTAAAAAAACAAAAATTAATAAAAATAATAAGAGAAAGAACAAATAAAGGCATGGGAAACAAAAACAAAACAAAAACAAACTTTTGGCACTTCATCAAGATAAAATCTTCTGCACAGCAAAGGAAAGAGTAAAAAAAAAAAAAAAAACAAAGGCAACCCACAGAATGGGAGAAGATATTTGCAAAAGACATTAAAAGGGCTGGTATCCAAGATCTATAAAGAACTTTGCAAATACAACATCCAAAAAACAGATACTTCTCTCAAAAAAATGTCAGAAGACATGAAAAGAAACTTTCCCAAAGGAGACATAAAAATGGCCTGCACAGCAAAGGAAACAGTCAAGAAAACAAAGAGGCAACCCACGGAATGGGAGAAGATATTTGCAAATGACAGTACAGACAAAAGGTTGATATCCAGGATCTATAAAGAACTCCTCAAACTCAACACAAACAAAACAGATAATCATATCAAAAAATGGGCAGAAGTTATGAACAGACACTTCTCCAATGAAGACATACAAATGGCTATCAGACACATGAAAAATATTCATCATCACTAGCCATCAGCGAGATTTAAATTAAAACCACATTGAGATACCACCTTACACCACTTAGAATGGCCAAAATTAGCAAGACAGGAAACAACAAGTGTTGGAGGAGATGTAGAGAAAGGGGAACCCTCTTCCACTGTTGGTGGGAATGCAAGTTGGTGCAGCCAATTTGGAGAACAGTGTGGATATTCCTCAAGAAATTAAAAATAGAGCTTCCCTATGACCCTGCAATTGCACTACTGGGTATTTACCCCAAAGATACAGATGTAGTGAAAATAAGGGCCATCTGTACCCCAATGTTTATCGCAGCAATTGCCATGGTCACCAAACTGTGGAAAGAACCAAGATGCCCTTCAACGGATGAATGGATAAGAAAGATGTGGTCCATATACACTATGGAGTATTATCCCTCCATCAGAAAGGATGAATACCCAACTTTTGCAGCAACATGGACAGGACTGGAAGAGATTATGCTGAGTGAAATAAGTCAAGCAGAGAGAGTCAATTATCATATGGTTTCACTGATTTGTGGAGCATAACAAATAGCATGGAGGACAAGGGGAGTTAGGAGAAGGGAGTGAGGGAAACTGGAAGGGGAGGTGAACCATGAGAGACTATGGACTCTGAAAAACTAGCTGAGGGTTTTGAAGGGGTGGAGGGTGGGATGTTGGGGGAACAAGGTTGTGGGTATTGGAGAGGGCACAGATTGCATGGAGCACTGGGTGTGGTGCAAAAACAATGAATACGGTTATGCTGAAAATAAATTTAAAAAATTTAAAAAAATGGCCAACAGATACATGAAAAAAATGCTTAATATCACTAGCCATCAGGGAGATGCAAATTAAAATCCACAATTAGATATCACATTACACCAGTCAGAATGGTGTAAGGACAGGGAACACCACATGCTTATGAGGATGTGATGAAAGGGAAACCCTCTTATACTCTTGGTGGAAATGCTAGCTATACAGCCACTCTGGAAGGCAGTATGGAGGTTTCTAAAAAGTTAAAAATAGATATATCCTGTGACACAGCAATTGCACTACTGAGTATTTACTCCAAAGATACAGATGTAGTGAAAAGAAGGAGTACATGCACTCCAATATTCATAGCAGCAATGTCTACAATAGTCAAACTGTGGAAGAAAATGAGATGTCCTTCAACAGATGAATGGATAAAGAAAGAGTAGTACATACATACAATGGAATATTACTCAGCCATCAGAAAGGACAAGTACATACCATTTACACGGACATGGATGGAACTAGAGGGGATTATGCTAAGTGAAGTAAGTCAAGCAGAGAAAAAATAATTATCATATGTTTTCACTCATATGTGGAACATAAAGAATAGTGGAGAGGAAAATAAGGATGGGGTAATTGAATAGTAAATCAGAGAGGAAGAAAAACCATATGAGACTTGACTCTGGGAAACAAACTGAGGTTTGCAGAAAGGAAGATGGGTGAGGGCATAGGGTCACTGGGTGATGGACATTAAGGAGGGCAGTGGTGTGATGCGTACTGGGTGTTACA
This sequence comes from Lontra canadensis, assembly GCF_010015895.1. Classification (NCBI taxonomy): domain Eukaryota; kingdom Metazoa; phylum Chordata; class Mammalia; order Carnivora; family Mustelidae; genus Lontra; species Lontra canadensis. The sequence continues at coordinate 2,319 of NW_022633809.1, forward strand.
TGCAACTGATGAATCCCTGAATATTTATGAAAAAACCAATGATGTACTTTACCTTGGTTATTAGAATCTAAATTAAAAAAATTAAAAAAATAAATATAAAAATAAATAATTTTAAAAAATTAAAAAACTTTAAAAATAAAAAAAATAAAATAAATAAAAATATAATTACTACATGATCAAACAATTCCACTAATGGGTATTGAAGCAAGGAAATGGATACAATCTAAATGTTCTTCAGTAGATGAATGGATTAATATGTGGAGATTACATATATAAATATATAAATATATACACATCTCCATCCATCCAATAGTCCATATCTTTGTGTGTATATATATATGTGTATATATATATATTTTTTTTTTTAAGATTTTATTTATTTGTTTGTCAGAGAGAGTGAGCACAGGCATACACAGTGGCAGACGGAGGCAGAGGGAGAAGCAGCCTCCCCGCCGAGCAAGGAGCCTGATATGGGACTCGATCCCAGGATGCTGGATCATGACCTGAGCTGAAGGCAGCCACCTAACCAACTGAGCCACCCAGGCGCCCCGATGTACATATTTTTATACATAAAAATACATATTTTTATAATCATAGGGGTTGATATTATGTATATATTGATGAAAAGGCAGAGAAACCTATGACTATTTATAAGGAAAGATGGTGCATAGGCATTGAGTAAACATGTATTTATTTATATATAAATATAAATATTAATATATATATGTATATATCTAGTGGAATATTAGTCAGCCATAAAAATTGAGAGCTTGCCATCTGCAACAATGTGGATGCCCCTGGAGACTATTACACTATGTGAAATATGTTAAGGACAAATATCATATGATTTCACTTGTATGTGGAATCTAAAAACAAAACAACTGGGCAAACAAAAAAAAAAGCAGAAATAGACCCACAAATACAGAGAAAAAATGATGGTTGCCAAAGGGATGGGGGTAGAGTCACTGGCAAACATTTGTAGGTGTGTGGGAGGTATGTACTTCTAGTTATGGAACAAATAAGTCATTAATGCAAGGTATAGTTAGCTACATGTGATTAACATAGAATAACGTATAGAATTATTCACTCATTATGTTTTATACCTGAAGTGTATATGCATAATGTATAATGTAACTTTGCATGTGAACTATACTTCAATTAATTTAAAAATCAATGAAATAAATAAATCATTAATACATTTAATTATTAATTTATCTTATATACATTATACATTATATAAATATAAAAATATATCATAAAATATATTATATTTATGATTAAATTTATTATTAAAATAATAAATATTAGTAAATTAAATTAATAAAATTAAAATTTAATTTAAAAATAAAGAGTAAATGCAATATTTTTCTTCCATGAAAAAAAATCTTGCCCACTTCATATCACATAGATGAAACTTGAGGGAATTATATTAAGCAAAAGAAATCAGAGAAAGGTAAATTCAGCATGATATTTCTTATATGTGAAATGAAAAGAAAAAATTCATGAGAAAGATCAGATTAGTTGTTGCCAGGGGTGTGGATTCAGAAGTTGGGGGTTCAGTGTGTAGGTAGTCAGAGAGCAAATCTGTAACTATAAGTTGTAATGTACACCATGGTAACTATAGTCAATAATATTGTATTGTATATTTGGAAGGTACCAAGAAAGTAAATCTTAAGATTTTTCACCATAACAACAAAAAAAGTATTCAATCATTGGATGTGTTAACTAAATTTATTGTGACAATAATTTCTACACACACAGACACACACACACACACACATATATAATTATGTAGTAATATTAAATTTATACAATGTTGTATATGTATGTATCAATTGTACCTTAATTAAGCTAGAAATAAAAACATATAGCAATGGAGAGTGGAATGACAGTTACCACTAACTGTATGAGGTGATGTATTTGAACACAAGTCCATCTGCTCTATGTACAGCTAATCCAAGCACTGAAAAATAAGGTGTACAGAAGGAAAATAGTTTATTCTAGAGGAAGTCAAACAGGAGGACAGGAGAGCAAACTCAAATCTGCCTCTCTGAATGGGGAAAATAAACATTTTTATAATCATAAGGTTGAAATTATGTATTATTCATTAAAAGGGCAGAGACACTTATGACTATTTATGAGAAATAATCATGCATAAGCATTGAGTAAACATGTACTTAACATATATCTTCCGTTCATTTTGGGGTGGTGACTTAGCACAAGAACAAGGCAAAATTCAGCCCCTAATGTCAGGAGGTTATTTTAAGTCAAGGAGAAGGGGATATGGGCTTGTTGTGCTAGTATAAACTGGATTGATTCTTAGGCTTGTTATTGCTAGGAGGAATGAAGGGCTTCCTTGTTCACAGGCTGAAACCATATGGGATACCCTTCAGTCCCGGCTTCTTCAAAGACAGCTAGTAAGTTTGTTAGTGGAGTCTGAAAAGACACAACAAATGATTAGGGGTAAACAGTTTCCTGATAAATAAGCTTTAAACTTTCAGCTAGTTTCAACTTCATTAACCCTACAGGACACAGGTTCAATGATAGATATTTTAATTAGTTTGCTTTTGCTCTCATTCCACAATATATGTATATCAAAACACCACATTGCACAACCTAA
>NW_022633810.1:0-2244 GCF_010015895.1 Lontra canadensis
TTGGGTTTACAAGTACTGCCCACCTAACTAAAGGAAAACTATTTAAAAGGGCAGTCAACAATTTCTGACGAATGTCTCTGGGCATGTAATGTCCGAATACATGTAAAGCAGTGAATTCCATGATTACCTCCGTTAACACGCTGTCTGTGTATTAACGGCTGGTGGGAGGATTTCGCTTGGTTTTTTTTTTGGATGTCCTGAATTGTGTGTGATGGTATATTTCCCGCTCCAAAGGTGCAATTAGACTGCATCCCTTGAAGTGGTTATATTACATTTTCAGGGAAATCCATTTGGGGGGTAATTTTTATTGCTTCTATGTCCACAGAAGTGTACATCTTTAGAGATCAGATAACAATAGCAGCTCAAATTTACAAACCTTCTTCATAGGAAATTTAACAAATGACTTGTGTATATCATTTCCTTTAAACCTAACAGTGCTCCCATTAGATGGGTGTTACTATAGAGAGAAAGTAACTTGTCCAAGAATGGAAAACTTACAAGCGGCAGAACTAAGATCCAAACTCAGGTGTTGTGCAAAGCTTTTTTTTTTTTTTTTTTAAAGTTCTTTGATTTCCCAATGATGTCTAGATACCTGAACTCAATATTTCGTGGCATGATGTTTGAGATTTTCAGAAGCCTAAAGCAGGTTGGAACTTTAAAAATGAGCATGAAAGGGACGCCTGGGTGGCTCAGTTGGTTAAGCAGCTGCCTTCGGCTCAGGTCATGATCCCAGCGTCCTGAGATCAAGTCCCACATCGGGCTCCTTGCTCATCAGGGAGCCGGCTTCTCCCTCTGCCTCTGCCTGCCATTCTGTCTGCCTGTGCTCGCTCTCTCTCCCTCTCTCTCTCTGACAAATAAATAAATAAAATCTTTAAAAAAAAAAAAAATGAGCATGAAAATATCATGAGCCACCTGATTTCCAAGAACCAAATGGGAATGAATATAGTACTTGATCCAACAGCAGATTACTAGAACTGCAGTGTGAGAGAACAAAAGATAAGCAGACCCTTACTCCTTACTCCTGCGAGCTCTGAAGAGGAAATCTGTGGGCACTGTTTCCAATGGGGCTGAATATCTTTATTGTCTCACTACCAGCTCCATCAGGTCCCCTCCCCTGGAGTACAGAAAATCAGTGGATTACATTCATTCATTCTTTATTTCTATATTTTTTGTTATGTTACGTTAGTCACCATATAGTACATCATTAGTTTTTGATGTAGTGTTCCAAGATTCATTGTTTACGTGTAACACCCAGTGCTCCATGCAATTTGTGCTGTCCTTAATACCCATCACAGGGCCAACCCTTCCCCCCACTCCCTCCCCTCTAAAACCCTCAGTTTGTTTCTTGGAGTCCATAGTCTCTCATGGTTTGTCTCCCCTTCTGGGATCTCCCCCTTCATTTACGCTTCCTTTTCCTAATGTCCTCCATGCTGTTGCTTATATTCCACAAATAGTGAAACAATATGTAATTGACTTTCTGTGCTTGACTTAGTTCACTCAGCATAATCTCCTCCAGTCTCATCCATGTTGATGCAAAAATTGGGTATTCATCCTTTCTGGTAGTGGTATAATACTCCATTGTATAAATGGACTGTATCTTCTTTATCTGTTTGTCTGTTAAAGATACATGTAGTGAAAAGAAGGACTATATGCATCTCACTGTTCATAGCAGCAGTGTCCACAATAGCCAAACAGTGGGTTAAATTCTAATGTCAAATTCAGTAATGGTGACTTTCAGGGATTCAGGTTAGTTGAGTGAACTATACTTAGCATTCAATTCTGTCTCCTCAGTACTGACCTCTGAGTTCTAGATTCCCATCTCCCCTCCCAGCTAGATGTTCCAATTTGAATATTCACCACCATTTCCCTTTCAACACATAAAAAGTTAAAAAAGGCTAAAACCCACAAGGGAGTACTTGCTAATGGGACCATCAGGAGAGGCATTAGATTCTGGGGCCAGATCACTGGTATTCCAGTCCTGCCTGTCCCTCATGATTCTGTGACTGAACACATCTGCCAACCTCTCTTAGCTTCAGGTTTCCTAACTGCAATGGAAATACTACTACCGACATCATGGGGTTATTATGAAGGCTAAAGGAATTATTACATGTAAAGCTCTTAGACCAGTGCTGGGCATCCAGTAAGCACCATGGAAATGTGGTTGCTATTATTATTATTGTTAATATTATATCATGGATGATCCAGGCTAAAAACTGATGTCATCTGTTTGGATTGCTAGATGTT
>NW_022633810.1:2254-4932 GCF_010015895.1 Lontra canadensis
TCTGTATCTTTGGGGTAAATACCCAGTAGTGCAATTGCAGGGTCACAGGGTAGCTCTATTTTTAATTTCTTAAGGAATCTCCACCCTGTTTTCCAAAGTGGTTGCACCAACTTGCATCCCCACCAACAGTGTAAGAGGGTACCCCTTTCTCCATGTCCTCTCCAACTCTTGCTGTTTACTATCTTGTTAATTTTGGCCATTCTAACTGGTGTATGGTGGTATCTCAATGTGTCTTTGATTTCAATTTCCTTGATGGGTAATGATTTTTTTCATGGGTCTGTTAGCCATTTGTATGTCTTTGGAGAAGTGTTCATGTCATCTGCCCATTTTTTGACATAATTATGTTTTCTTGGGTGTTGAGTTTGAGGAGTTTTTTATAGATCTTAGATATCAGCCCTCTGTCTATAGTGTCATTTGCGAATATTGTCTCCCATTCCATGGGTTGCCTCATTGTTTTGTTGACCTGTGCAGAAGATTTTGATCTTGATAAAGTCCCAAAAGTTCATTTTCGCTTTTGTTTGCTCTGCCTTTGGAGACATGTCTTGAAAGAAGTTGCTGTCACCGATGTCGAAGAAGTTACTGCCTGTGTTCTCCTCTAGGATATTAATAGATTTCTGCCTCACACTGAGATCTTTTATCCATTTTGAGTTTATCTTTGTGTATATGGTGTAAGAGAATGGTCGAGCTTCATTCTTCTATACATAGTGGTCCAGTTTTCCCAGCACCATTTATTGAAGAGACTGTCTTTTTTCCACTGGATATTTTTTCCTGTTTTGTCAAAGATTATTTGACCATAGGGTTGAGGATCCACACCTGGGCTCTCTGTTCTGTTCCATTGACCTGTGTGTCTGTTTTTCTGCCAGTACCATGCTGTCTTAGTGGTCACAACTTTGTAATATAACTTGAAATCAGGCAACGTGATGCCCCCAGCTTTGTTTCTCTTTTTCAACATTCCCTTAGCAATTCGGGATCTCTTCTGGTTCTGTACAAATTTTAGGATTGTTTGTTCCAGCTCTTTGAAAAATGCTGGTGGAATTTTGATTGCCATGGCATTGAAAGTATTGATTGCTCTAAGCAGTATTGACATTTTGACAATGTTTGTTCTTCTGATCCATGAACATGGAATGCTTTTCCATGTTTTTGTGTCTTCTTCCATTTCTTTCATGAGTGTTCTGTAGTTCATCGAGTACGGATCTTTACCTCTTTGCTTAGGTTTATTCCCAGGTATCTTATGGTTCTTGGTGCTATAGTAAATGGAATTGATTTTCTAATTTCCCTTTCTGTATTTTCATTGTTAGTGTATAAGAAAGCAACTGATTTATGTACATTCATTTTGTATTCTGTCACATTACTGAATTGCTGTATGAGTTCTAGTCGTTTAGGGGTGGAGACTTTTGGGTTTTCCATATAAAGTATCATGTCATCTGCAACGAGAGAGAGTTTGACTTCTTCTTTGCCAGTTTGAATAAATTTTACTTCTTTTTGTTGTCTGATCACTGTTGCCAGGACCTCCAGTACCGTGTTGAACAAAAGTGGTGAGAGTAGGCATCCTTGTCATGTTCCTGATCTCCATGGGAAGGCTGTCAGCTTTTCCCCATGGAGAATGATATTTGCTGTGGGTTCTTCATAGATAGATTTTATGAAGTTGAGCAATGTTCCCTCTGTCCCTATACTTTGAAGAGTTTTAATCAGGAAAGGATGCTTTGTCTTGTCAAATGCTTTTTCTGCATCAGTTAAGGGGACCGTGTGGTTCTTCTCTCTTCTCTTATTGATTTGTTCTCTCACATTGGTCGATTAGTAAATGTTGAACCACCCCTACATTCCAGGGATAAATCCCACCCGGTCCTGGTGGATAATCTTTTTACCTACTGTTGGATCCTATTAACTAGGATCTTGTTGAGAATCTTGGCATCCATACTCATCAGGGATATTGGTCTGAAATTCTCCTTTTTTGATGGGGTCTTTGCCTGGTTTGGGGATCAAGGTAATGCTGGCTTCCTAGAAAGAGTCTGTTAGTTTTCCTTCTGTTTCTATTTTTTGAAACCGCTTCAGGAGAATAGGTGTTATTTCTTCTTTGAATGTTTGGTAGAATTCCCCAGGGAATCCCATCAGGTCCTTGTCTCGTTTTTTGGGAGGTTTCTGAGGACTGCTTCAATCTCGTTACTAGACACTGGTCTGTTCAGGTTGTCAATTTCTTCCTGCTTCAGTCTTGGAAGTTTATAGGTTTCCAGGAATGCATCCATTTCTTCTAGGTTGCTTAACTTATTGGCATGTAACTGTTGATAATAATTTCTGATGATTGTTTCTATTTCCTCAATGTTAGTCGTGATCTCTCCCTTTTCATTCATAATTTTATTAATTTGGGTCCTCTGTCTTTTCCTTTGGATTAGTTTGGCCAGTGTTTTATTGATCTTATTGATCCTTTCAAAGAATCAGCTTCTGGTTTTGTTGATGTGTTCTACTGTATTTCTAGTTTCTATCTCATTGATCTCTGCTCTAATCTTGATTATTTCCCTTCTTGTGCTTGGGGTTAGCCTAATTTATTGTTGATTTTACAGTTCTTTAAGGTGTAAGGAGAGCTGGTATTTTCAGGATTCTTTAATTTTTTTGAGTGAGACTTGGATGGCTGTGTATTTATTTCTCCCTTAGGACTGCCTTTGCTGTATCCCATAGGTTTT
>NW_022633811.1:0-4932 GCF_010015895.1 Lontra canadensis
AATCAAAAATACAATGAGATTGAAAAAATAAGGGAGACAAGATGGCGGGGAAGTAGGAGGAGGTGCCGTTTCAACCTGTCCCTAAAGTGAGCTGATTACCTACCAAAAAGTGAGCTGATTACCTACCAAAGAATTCTGATCACCCATGAAAACAGCCTGAGACCAGAATTATACACGTCTGGATCTCTACAGGGGCAGAAGACGCCAGTGGGCAGGTAAAGCAGAGTGGGAACTTTGGACTGATATCAGAAGATAAACAAAAGGGGGAGGGAGCCACCAGAGGCAACCAATTGGAAAGTAATATCTCCATCCGAGAGTGCCCTGCCTCTGGGGACCAGCATTAACTTGGAGACTGGTTGAAAGCACTCAAAGAGAGCAAAGGATCTGGGGGGGGGGGTTGCAGGAATCGGGGCAGCTAGGGACAGGGGCTTATGTTCCCGGACCCAGGACAGCCTCCCCTGGTGCTGAGCCAGAGAGAGTGCTGCGGAGAAACCAGGTCTTGGTCCTGAGCTGCCAGCGCACCTGAGATCGCATGGGGTCCGGCTCCTGTGAAGGGCTGGGAACCTCACTAGAAAATGCGCCCCCCCCCCCGCCCCGCGATCTTAGACCCACGCCATTCCATCAGAGCCTGAGACAGCGAGCGCGCGCCACACACACTCCCCTGAGAGAGGTGCGCACAAGCCCAGCGCTCTTAGACCCAGAAAAACCAGCCTGGGCCAGCGGGAAAATCTCAGTGTGAGATTGCTGCGTGGAACCTCTCTGGCACTCTGGAGCTGCCCAGACAGCCACCGCTGCCATGGTTTTGGGTACAAGCAGAAGATCCTGCATCCCCAGAGACCACGACTCAGAACCTGCTCTGCCAGCAGCCAAGGGGGAATTTATTTGGGCACTGCAGCCAGACTGAGGCTTCTCTCTCAGAGGGAGGTCAGGGTACAGTTTACTTTCCTCTAAACCTACAAAAACCATCAAAAGCGGTCAAGGCAAGGAAAATAAAGAAGTGAACAATCATAAAAACCTCCAGAGAACAAAAGCCTGAAAAAACCGGTTTCCTCAGAGCACACCCCCTTGAGGGGGGCATGAGGACTTAACTCAGGGAACATCATTGACTGAAAACCCACCTGGCAGGCCCCTCCCCCAGAAAACCAACCAGGAGAGAAAAAAAAAAAGACAAGAGAACAACCACCACTACTTCATAGGACAACTTTTATTTTTAACTCGTTCCCACTATTCTGGTTCATTTTTTTTATATACATAATTTTTTAACCTATTTACAATCACAGTGAGATGTCCAGTAAAACAAACTCCATAATAACCTTCTAACCTGAAATTTTGATTCATACACCTGTGTTTTTCTTTTGCATTTCTATTTTTTAATTTTTAAATTTTAGTTTAGTTTAGTCTAGTTTATTCCTTTTTTATTTTTATTTTCTAATATTCATATAGAATTAAAATTCAAGGTAATCCCCTTTCCCCAATCAATGCTACCCCTGTAGGTAAACCAATTTTTAATCCCCATTATCTTAAGAAAGTTGAGTCCTTTAACAAAGATATCAAGATACATCCAGGAAGAATCAAAACAACCTTCCTCGCCCACACTGAGAATTTATTACCACTCTCCCATCTTTTTCTTCCACCAGTGTTTCTGTGTTTTTGTGTGTGTCCTGAGAGTATATAAATCTTATACTTGGGGTTCTTTTTGACGAGGTTCGTCCTTTATTTGCTTATATATATATATTTTTTTCTCTCTTGTCATATACTTTTATCAGTCTTTTTGTTAGTCTGTTTTTGTTTGTATACTTCCTAAATCTTACCTTGGGGCCCATTTGGGCTGAACCGTCTCTTTTATCTTCCCTTTTTTTCATGTCATTCTCTCTCTCTCTTTTCTTCTTTTTCTGTTCTTTTTTCTCTCATATGGGTGGGGAATCCTGATTGCTCAGAATTGTTCCAGGGTGCACCTTGACTGCACAATGGTTGATACATCCAGCTACATCCATTCAGTCATCTCTCGCTAAAATGACTAGGAGGAGGAATAACCAACAGAAGAAAAATACAGAGGATGGGCCTTCTGCAACACAGCTAACAGCTATCAACATAGACAATATGTCGGAAAGAGAACTCAGGCTAACAATTATCCAGGCAATAGCTAGGTTGGAGAAAGCCATGGATGACCAAACGGAATTGATAAGGGCCGAACTGAAAGCGACCAGAGAAGATGTTCACAATGTTAGGGCTGAGCTGAAAGCTACCAGGGAAGAGGTTCACAAAGCTCTCAATGAGTTCCAATCTAATCTAAATTCTCTCAAAGCTAGGGTAACTGACACAGAAGATAGAATTAGTGATCTGAAGGACAAACAGATAGAGAGAAAGGATCAGGAGGAAGCCTGGAACAAACAGTCTAGAAGCCATGAAAACAGAATCAGGGAAATAAATGATGCCATGAAACATTCCAACATCAGAATTATTGGAATCACTGAAGGGGAGGAGAAAGAAAGAAGTCTAGAAGACATAGTGGAACAAGTTCTTCATGAAAATTTTCCCAATCTCGCGAATGGAACCAGCGTTCATGTACTAGAGGCCGAACGGTCTCTACCCAAGATTATAGATTCAAGAAAAACATCAAGTCACCTGATAGTAAAATTGAGAAATCATAATTGTAGATATAATCTCTTGAAAGTTTCTAGGACAAAGAGGCTCCTTAGTTACAGAGGAAAGCCATCAGAATAACATCAGACCTATTCACAGAGACCTGGCAAGCTAGAAAGGGCTGGCAAGATATATTCAGGGCACTAAATGAGAAGAACATGCAGCCAAGAATACTTTATCCAGCAAGACTGACATTCAAAATGGATGGAGAGATAAAGAGTTTCCAAGAACTGCAAGGCTTCAAAGACTATGCAACCACCAAGCTGACACTGCAGGAAATATTAAGGGGGGTACTATAAAAGAGGAAAAATCTTAAGAATAGCATTGAACAGAAATATAGAGAAACTCTACAGAAAGAAAGACTTCAAAGGTAACACGATGTCAATAAAAACGTATCTATCAATAATCACTCTCAATGCGAATGGCCTAAATGCACCCATAAAACGGCACAGGGGTGCAGATTGGAATCTGCAAAACGACAGGACCCATCCATATGTTGTCTACAAGAGACCCATTTTGAACCTAAAGATATACCTTGACTGAAAGTGAAAGGATGGAGGAGCATCTTTCATGCCAATGGGCCTCAAAAGAAGGCCGGGGTAGCGATTCTCATATCAGACAAATTAGATTTTAAACTAAAGACTGTAGTCAGATACAGAAGGACACTACATAATTCTTAAAGAGACTATCCACCAAGATGATCTAACAATTGTAAATATCTATGCCCCCAATATGGGAGCACCCAATTACATAAGAAAACTGTTAATCAAGATAAAGAGTCATATTGATATGAATACATTAATAGTAGGAGATGTTAACACGCCTCTCTCAGAAATAGATCATCGAACCAGAAAGTCAATAAAGAAGAGCATTGAATGATACACTGGACCAGATGGACCTCATAGTTATATACAGAACATTCCACCCTAAAACTACAGAATACTCATTCTTCTCAAGTGCACATGGAACCTTCTCCAGAATAGACCACATACTGGGTCACAAATCAGGAATCAACCGATACCAAAAGACTGAGATTATTCCCTGCATATTCTCAGATCACAATGCTTTGAAATTGGAACTCAATCACAATGAAAAGTTCAGAAGGAACTCAAAAACCTGGAAGCTACAGGCCATCTTGCTTAAGAATGCTTGGATCAACCTGGAGATCAAAGAAGAACTGAAACAATTCATGGAAACCAATGAGAATGAAGCCGCTTCGGTCCAAAACCTATGGGATACAGCATAGGCCGTCCTAAGGGGGAAATACATAGCAATCCAATCCTCCCTCAAAAAAATTGAAAAATCCAGAATACACCAGCTGTCTCTACACCTTAAAGAGCTAGAGAATCAACAACAAATAAAACCAACTCCACACAGAAGGGAAATAATCAAGATTAGAGCAGAGATCAATGAAGGAGAAACCAGAGATACAATAGAAAATATCAATGAAACTAGAAGGTGTTTTTTTTAAAGAATCAATAAGATTGATAAACCATTGGCCACACTAATCCAAAAGAAAAGAGAGAAAGCCCAAATTCATAAAATTATGAATGAGAAGGGAGAGATCACAACTAACACCAAGGAAGTAGAAACAATCATCAGAAGTTATTATCAACAGTTATACGCCAATAAGCTAAGCAACCTAGATGAAATGGATGCATTCCTGGAAAACTATAAACTCCCAAAATTGAACCAGGAAGAAATTGGCAACCTGAATAGACCGATATCTAGTAACGAGATTGAAGCAGTGATCAAAAACCTCCCAAAAAACAAGAGCCCAGGACCTGATGGATTCCCTGGGGAATTCTACCAAACTTTCAAAGAAGAAATAACACCTGTTCTCCTGAAGCTGTTTCAAAAATTGAATCAGAAGGAAAACTCCCAAACTCTTTCTATTAAGCCAGCAGTACCCTGATACCAAACCAGGCAAAGACCCTACAAGAAAGGAGAATTTCAGACCAATATCACTGATGAGTATGGATGCTAAGATTCTCAACAAGATCCTAGCAAACAGGATCCAACAACACATTAAAAAGATTATCCACCATGAACAGGTGGGATTCATCCTTGGGCTACAAGGATGGTTCAACATTTGCAAATCAATCAATGTGATAGAACAAATCAGTAAGAGAAGAGAGAAGACCCACATGGTCCTCTCAATTGATGCAGAAAAAGCATTTGACAGAATCCAGCATCCATTCCTGATTAAAATGCTTCAAAGTATAGGGATAGAGGCAACATCCCTGAACCTCATAAAATCTATCTATGAAAGACCCACAGCAAATATCA
>NW_022633812.1:0-4930 GCF_010015895.1 Lontra canadensis
AGCAGGCAGCTTCCCACCCATTCCACACGATATGCTTTCATTAAGGTGTACTCTTTCCAGTTGGTATGAGCAGCCCAGGTGAGAGAGCAGAAGCCATGAACTGTAAGGGAGCTGAGACACAAGCCAGACAGAAGAACCACCCAAATTCACCAGACACATTCTCAGGCAGCTCTAGCTTCTGGTGGAGTAGCTCAGTTCCAGCAACATAACAACTCAGTGAGCCCAGTGTACATAGACCTTGGAGGAAAACAAAACATAACTAGGTAAGAGCATAGTAAGAGATTTCAGGTAACATGACAGGGCAACAATATGTGATTGTTTAAGAATTATAACAAATAACATGGAGGACAAGGGGTGATGGAGAGGAGAAGGGAGTTGAGGGAAATTGGAAGGGGAGGTGAACCATGAGACACTATGGACTCTGAAAAACAATCTGAGGGCTTTGAAGGGGTGGGGGGTGAGAGATTGGGAGAACCAGGTGGTGGGTATTAGGGAGGGCATGGATTGCATGGGGCACTGGGTGTGGTGCAAAAATAATGAATACTGTTACACTGAAAAAATAAAAAAATAAAAAAAATAAAGTCAACTTGCTAGAGTAAAAAAAAAAATGTAAGAGGGTTCCCCTTTCTCTACATCCTCTCCAACACATGTTGTTTCCTGTCTTGCTAATTTTGGCCATTCTAACTGGTGTAAGGTGATATCTCAATGTAGCTTTAATTGGAATCTCCCTGATGGCTAGTGATGATGCACATTTTTTCATGTGCCTGATAGCCATTTGTATGTCTTCATTGGAGAAATGTCTGTTCATGTCTTCTGCCCATTTTTTGACATGATTATCTGTTTTGTGTGTGTTGATTTTGAGAAGTTCTTTATAGATCCTGGATATCAGCCTTTTCTCATACTCTTATTTGCAAATATCTTCTCCCATTCCGTGGTTTGCCTCTTTGTTTTGTTGACTGTTTCCTTTGATGTGCAGAAGCTTTTGATCTTGATGAAGCCCCAAAAATTCATTTTCACTTTTGTTTCCTTTGCCTTTGGAGACATATCTTGAAAGAAGTTGCTGTGGCTAATATCGAAGAGGTTACTGCCTATGTTCTCCTCTATGATTCTGATTGATTCCTGTTTCACATTGAGGTCTTTTATTCATTTCTACTTTACCTTTGTGTATGGTGTAAGAGAATGGTCGAGTTGCATTTTTCTACATATAGCTGTCCAATTTTCCCAGCACCATTTATTGAAGAGACTGTGGTTTTTTTTACTGTATATTTTTTCCTGCATTGTCGAAGATATTTGACCATAGAGTTGAGGGTCCGTATCTGGGCTCTCTATTCTGTTCCCCTGGTCTATGTGTCTGTTTTTATGCCAGTACCATGCTGTCTTGGTGATCACGGTTTTGTAGTAAAGCTTGAAATCAGGAAACTTGATGCCGCCAGTTTTGTTTTTCTTTTTCAACATTTCCTTAGCAATTCAGGGTCTCTTCTGATTCCATACAAATTTTAAGATTTTTTGCTCCATCTTTTTGAGAAATACTGGTGGAATTTTGATCAGAATGGCATTAAAAGTATAGATTGCTCTAGGCAGTATAGATATTTTAACAATGCTTATTCTTCCGATCCAAGATCATGGAATGGTCTTCCATCTTTTTGTGTCTTCTTCAATTTCTTCCATGAGTGTTCTGTAGTTCCTCGAGTACAGATCCTTTATCTCTTTGGTTAGGTTTCTTTCCAGGTATCTTATTGTTCTTGGTGCTATAGTAAATGGAATCGATTCTCTAAATTCCCTTTCTGTGTTTTCATTGTTAGTGTATAAGAAAGAAACTGATTTCTGTACATTGACTTTGTATCCTGCCACATTACTGAATTGCTGTATGAGTTCTAGTAGTTTGGGGTGGAGTCTTTTGGGTTTTCTATATAAAGCATCATGTCATTTACGAAGAGAGAGAGTTTGACTTCTTCATTGTCAATTTGGATACATTTTATTTCTCTTTGTTGTCTGATTGCTGTTGCTAGGACTTCTAATACTATGTTGAACAAGAGTGGTGAGAGTGGGCATCCTTGTCGTGTTCCTATTCTCAACAGGAAGGTTTTGAGCTTCTTCCCATTGAGAATAATATTTGCTGTGGGTTTTTCATAGATAGATTTTATGAAGCTCAGGAATGTTCCCTCTATCCCTATACTTTGAAGCATTTTAATCAGGAACGGATGTTGGATTTTGTCAAATGCTTTTTCTGCATCAGTTTAGAGGACCATGTGGTTCTTGTCTCTTCTCTTATTGATTTGTTCTATCACACTGATTGATTTGTGAATGTTGAACCATCCTTGTAACCCAGGGATGAATCCCACCTGGTCATGGTGGATAATCTTTTTAATGTGCTGTTGGATCCTGTTTGCTAGGATCTTGTTGAGAATCTTAGCATCCATATTCATCAGTGATATTGGTCTGAAATTCTCCTTTTTGGTGGGGTCTTTGCCTGGTTTGGGGATCAGGGTAATGCTGGCTTCATAAAAAGAGTCTGGAAGTTTTCCTTCTGCTTCAATTTTTTGAAACAGCTTTAGGAGAATAGGTGTTATTTCTTCTTTGAAAGTTTGGTACAGTTCCCCTGGGAATCCACCAGGTCCTGGGCTCTTGTTTTTTGGGAGGTTTTTGATCACTGCTTCAATCTCATTACTAGATATCGGTCTATTCAGGTTGTCAATTTCTTCCTGGTTCAATTTTGGAAGTTTATAGTTTTCTAGGAAGACAACAATTTCATCTAGGTTGCTTAACCTATTGGCATTTAACTGTTGATAATAATTTCTGATGATTGTTTCTATTTCCTTGGTGTTAGTTGTGATATCTCCCTTTTTGGGGTAGGAATTCTCATATCAGATAAATTAGATTTTAAACTAAAGACTGTAGTCAGATATACAGAAGGACACTACATAATTCTTAAAGGGATATCCACCAAGATGATATAACAATTATAAATATTTATGCCCCCAATATGGGAGCAGCCAATTATATGAGAAAACTGTTAATCAAGATAAAGAGTCATACTGATATGAATACATTAATAGTAGGAGATCTTAACATGCCACTCTCAGTAATAGACAGATCATCCAAGCAGAAAATCAATAAAGAAACAAGAACATTGAATGACACATTGGGCCAGATGAACCTCATAGATATATGGAACATTCCACCCTAAAACAACAGAATACTCATTCTTCTCAAGTGCACATGGAATCTTCTCAAGAACAGACCACATACTGGGTCACAAATCAGGTCTCAACCTATACCAAAAGACTGAGATTATTCCCTGCATATTCTCAGATCACAATGCTTTGAAGCTGGAGCTCAACCACAAGGAAAAGTTTGGAAAGAACTCAAACACCTGGAAACTAAAGACCACCTTGCTTAAGAATTCTTGGATCAACCAGGAGATCAAAGAAGAACTTAAACAATTCATGGAAACTAATGAGAATGAAGACACTTTGGTCCAAAACCTATGGAATACAGCAAAGACGGTCCTAAGGGGGAAATACATAGCCATCCAAGCCTCTCTCAAAAAAATTGAAAAATCTAGAATACACCAGCTGTTTCTACACCTTAAAGAACTGGAGAATCAACAACAAATTAAGCCAACTCCACACAAAAGAACGGAAATAATCAAGATTAGAACAGAGATCAATGAGAGAGAAACTAGAGATACAGTAGAACACATCAATGAAAGTAGAAATTGTTTTTTTTGAAAGAATCAATAAGATTGGTAAACCATTGGCCAAACTAATCCAAAAGAAAAGAGAGAAGGTGCAAATTAATAAATTAAATTTAAAATCTTTTTTAAAAAAACTGAGAAAAGAATACTTTAATATTGGGGATTCTTCTTTAAAGCACTTTGTTCAAAAAGATGCTACCCGATAAAAGTAAAAGCACACTAACAGTTAATAATTACTGAGGCTCACTGTGTCAGGACTGTTCTGCACATGCTTTGTGTATTAATCCTCCCTGAAGCCCTATGAAGGATTTATAAATTTTATAAATGAGGGCACTCAGGCAAGAGATACAAATAACTTGTACAAGGTAACACAGTAAGTGGTATATCCAGCATTTGAAATAAAACCTTCTGGCTCCACTTGCAAATAAATCTATATCCTTATAGGATCTCAAGGCAGGAATAAGAAGTTAATGAATGGTGATTATAAAAATTCTGTTGAAAGAATATACATAGAGCATAAAGCAGAGGATTTCAGCACTCAATAAGTGGCAGCTTTAATTACCATAATTTCCTCAACGTCATGGAAGATAGCTGATGACTTTATAAACCAACCCCTCCCATTTTTACATTATTTTAATTATTAGTAATGTCTTAATATCAACTCTAAACCAAATTTGATTTTCTAGGCCTCATTTAACTTTTTGGAACTACACAAGTCTTTTCTCCAGTTTCCCTTCAAACTCTGTCAATAGTAAACTTCTTCCTATATATTTGCAATACAAAATTGAACACCTTGAATAACATGGTTTAAGTGTACAGGCTGACATACATGCAGATTTTTAATAGAACAGTACTGTAAATGTATATTCTATTCCTTATGATTTTCATAGTAACATTCTTTTTTCTCTAACTTACTTTATGTAAGAATACAGCATATAATACTTATAATATACAAAATATGTCTCAATTGACCATTTTATGTTATTGGTAAGGCTTCTGATCAAGAGTGGGCTATTAGTTGTTATGCTTTGGGGGAGTCAAAAGCTACACGTGGATTTTTGACTAAGTGAAAGAGACAGTGCTCCTAACCCTTACATTATTCAAGGGTCAACTCTATTTGCCATATTTATTCAATGCTTCTTCTCATTACATGGTCATTCTGCGCATAAGCTCCAGAAAGTCTCTGCGGCCTGTATATCAGGTCCAAATATGAAAACAATATTTCCTAGGTAG
>NW_022633813.1:0-4930 GCF_010015895.1 Lontra canadensis
AGCAGGCAGCTTCCCACCCATTCCACACGATATGCTTTCATTAAGGTGTACTCTTTCCAGTTGGTATGAGCAGCCCAGGTGAGAGAGCAGAAGCCATGAACTGTAAGGGAGCTGAGACACAAGCCAGACAGAAGAACCACCCAAATTCACCAGACACATTCTCAGGCAGCTCTAGCTTCTGGTGGAGTAGCTCAGTTCCAGCAACATAACAACTCAGTGAGCCCAGTGTACATAGACCTTGGAGGAAAACAAAACATAACTAGGTAAGAGCATAGTAAGAGATTTCAGGTAACATGACAGGGCAACAATATGTGATTGTTTAAGAATTATAACAAATAACATGGAGGACAAGGGGTGATGGAGAGGAGAAGGGAGTTGAGGGAAATTGGAAGGGGAGGTGAACCATGAGACACTATGGACTCTGAAAAACAATCTGAGGGCTTTGAAGGGGTGGGGGGTGAGAGATTGGGAGAACCAGGTGGTGGGTATTAGGGAGGGCATGGATTGCATGGGGCACTGGGTGTGGTGCAAAAATAATGAATACTGTTACACTGAAAAAATAAAAAAATAAAAAAAATAAAGTCAACTTGCTAGAGTAAAAAAAAAAATGTAAGAGGGTTCCCCTTTCTCTACATCCTCTCCAACACATGTTGTTTCCTGTCTTGCTAATTTTGGCCATTCTAACTGGTGTAAGGTGATATCTCAATGTAGCTTTAATTGGAATCTCCCTGATGGCTAGTGATGATGCACATTTTTTCATGTGCCTGATAGCCATTTGTATGTCTTCATTGGAGAAATGTCTGTTCATGTCTTCTGCCCATTTTTTGACATGATTATCTGTTTTGTGTGTGTTGATTTTGAGAAGTTCTTTATAGATCCTGGATATCAGCCTTTTCTCATACTCTTATTTGCAAATATCTTCTCCCATTCCGTGGTTTGCCTCTTTGTTTTGTTGACTGTTTCCTTTGATGTGCAGAAGCTTTTGATCTTGATGAAGCCCCAAAAATTCATTTTCACTTTTGTTTCCTTTGCCTTTGGAGACATATCTTGAAAGAAGTTGCTGTGGCTAATATCGAAGAGGTTACTGCCTATGTTCTCCTCTATGATTCTGATTGATTCCTGTTTCACATTGAGGTCTTTTATTCATTTCTACTTTACCTTTGTGTATGGTGTAAGAGAATGGTCGAGTTGCATTTTTCTACATATAGCTGTCCAATTTTCCCAGCACCATTTATTGAAGAGACTGTGGTTTTTTTTACTGTATATTTTTTCCTGCATTGTCGAAGATATTTGACCATAGAGTTGAGGGTCCGTATCTGGGCTCTCTATTCTGTTCCCCTGGTCTATGTGTCTGTTTTTATGCCAGTACCATGCTGTCTTGGTGATCACGGTTTTGTAGTAAAGCTTGAAATCAGGAAACTTGATGCCGCCAGTTTTGTTTTTCTTTTTCAACATTTCCTTAGCAATTCAGGGTCTCTTCTGATTCCATACAAATTTTAAGATTTTTTGCTCCATCTTTTTGAGAAATACTGGTGGAATTTTGATCAGAATGGCATTAAAAGTATAGATTGCTCTAGGCAGTATAGATATTTTAACAATGCTTATTCTTCCGATCCAAGATCATGGAATGGTCTTCCATCTTTTTGTGTCTTCTTCAATTTCTTCCATGAGTGTTCTGTAGTTCCTCGAGTACAGATCCTTTATCTCTTTGGTTAGGTTTCTTTCCAGGTATCTTATTGTTCTTGGTGCTATAGTAAATGGAATCGATTCTCTAAATTCCCTTTCTGTGTTTTCATTGTTAGTGTATAAGAAAGAAACTGATTTCTGTACATTGACTTTGTATCCTGCCACATTACTGAATTGCTGTATGAGTTCTAGTAGTTTGGGGTGGAGTCTTTTGGGTTTTCTATATAAAGCATCATGTCATTTACGAAGAGAGAGAGTTTGACTTCTTCATTGTCAATTTGGATACATTTTATTTCTCTTTGTTGTCTGATTGCTGTTGCTAGGACTTCTAATACTATGTTGAACAAGAGTGGTGAGAGTGGGCATCCTTGTCGTGTTCCTATTCTCAACAGGAAGGTTTTGAGCTTCTTCCCATTGAGAATAATATTTGCTGTGGGTTTTTCATAGATAGATTTTATGAAGCTCAGGAATGTTCCCTCTATCCCTATACTTTGAAGCATTTTAATCAGGAACGGATGTTGGATTTTGTCAAATGCTTTTTCTGCATCAGTTTAGAGGACCATGTGGTTCTTGTCTCTTCTCTTATTGATTTGTTCTATCACACTGATTGATTTGTGAATGTTGAACCATCCTTGTAACCCAGGGATGAATCCCACCTGGTCATGGTGGATAATCTTTTTAATGTGCTGTTGGATCCTGTTTGCTAGGATCTTGTTGAGAATCTTAGCATCCATATTCATCAGTGATATTGGTCTGAAATTCTCCTTTTTGGTGGGGTCTTTGCCTGGTTTGGGGATCAGGGTAATGCTGGCTTCATAAAAAGAGTCTGGAAGTTTTCCTTCTGCTTCAATTTTTTGAAACAGCTTTAGGAGAATAGGTGTTATTTCTTCTTTGAAAGTTTGGTACAGTTCCCCTGGGAATCCACCAGGTCCTGGGCTCTTGTTTTTTGGGAGGTTTTTGATCACTGCTTCAATCTCATTACTAGATATCGGTCTATTCAGGTTGTCAATTTCTTCCTGGTTCAATTTTGGAAGTTTATAGTTTTCTAGGAAGACAACAATTTCATCTAGGTTGCTTAACCTATTGGCATTTAACTGTTGATAATAATTTCTGATGATTGTTTCTATTTCCTTGGTGTTAGTTGTGATATCTCCCTTTTTGGGGTAGGAATTCTCATATCAGATAAATTAGATTTTAAACTAAAGACTGTAGTCAGATATACAGAAGGACACTACATAATTCTTAAAGGGATATCCACCAAGATGATATAACAATTATAAATATTTATGCCCCCAATATGGGAGCAGCCAATTATATGAGAAAACTGTTAATCAAGATAAAGAGTCATACTGATATGAATACATTAATAGTAGGAGATCTTAACATGCCACTCTCAGTAATAGACAGATCATCCAAGCAGAAAATCAATAAAGAAACAAGAACATTGAATGACACATTGGGCCAGATGAACCTCATAGATATATGGAACATTCCACCCTAAAACAACAGAATACTCATTCTTCTCAAGTGCACATGGAATCTTCTCAAGAACAGACCACATACTGGGTCACAAATCAGGTCTCAACCTATACCAAAAGACTGAGATTATTCCCTGCATATTCTCAGATCACAATGCTTTGAAGCTGGAGCTCAACCACAAGGAAAAGTTTGGAAAGAACTCAAACACCTGGAAACTAAAGACCACCTTGCTTAAGAATTCTTGGATCAACCAGGAGATCAAAGAAGAACTTAAACAATTCATGGAAACTAATGAGAATGAAGACACTTTGGTCCAAAACCTATGGAATACAGCAAAGACGGTCCTAAGGGGGAAATACATAGCCATCCAAGCCTCTCTCAAAAAAATTGAAAAATCTAGAATACACCAGCTGTTTCTACACCTTAAAGAACTGGAGAATCAACAACAAATTAAGCCAACTCCACACAAAAGAACGGAAATAATCAAGATTAGAACAGAGATCAATGAGAGAGAAACTAGAGATACAGTAGAACACATCAATGAAAGTAGAAATTGTTTTTTTTGAAAGAATCAATAAGATTGGTAAACCATTGGCCAAACTAATCCAAAAGAAAAGAGAGAAGGTGCAAATTAATAAATTAAATTTAAAATCTTTTTTAAAAAAACTGAGAAAAGAATACTTTAATATTGGGGATTCTTCTTTAAAGCACTTTGTTCAAAAAGATGCTACCCGATAAAAGTAAAAGCACACTAACAGTTAATAATTACTGAGGCTCACTGTGTCAGGACTGTTCTGCACATGCTTTGTGTATTAATCCTCCCTGAAGCCCTATGAAGGATTTATAAATTTTATAAATGAGGGCACTCAGGCAAGAGATACAAATAACTTGTACAAGGTAACACAGTAAGTGGTATATCCAGCATTTGAAATAAAACCTTCTGGCTCCACTTGCAAATAAATCTATATCCTTATAGGATCTCAAGGCAGGAATAAGAAGTTAATGAATGGTGATTATAAAAATTCTGTTGAAAGAATATACATAGAGCATAAAGCAGAGGATTTCAGCACTCAATAAGTGGCAGCTTTAATTACCATAATTTCCTCAACGTCATGGAAGATAGCTGATGACTTTATAAACCAACCCCTCCCATTTTTACATTATTTTAATTATTAGTAATGTCTTAATATCAACTCTAAACCAAATTTGATTTTCTAGGCCTCATTTAACTTTTTGGAACTACACAAGTCTTTTCTCCAGTTTCCCTTCAAACTCTGTCAATAGTAAACTTCTTCCTATATATTTGCAATACAAAATTGAACACCTTGAATAACATGGTTTAAGTGTACAGGCTGACATACATGCAGATTTTTAATAGAACAGTACTGTAAATGTATATTCTATTCCTTATGATTTTCATAGTAACATTCTTTTTTCTCTAACTTACTTTATGTAAGAATACAGCATATAATACTTATAATATACAAAATATGTCTCAATTGACCATTTTATGTTATTGGTAAGGCTTCTGATCAAGAGTGGGCTATTAGTTGTTATGCTTTGGGGGAGTCAAAAGCTACACGTGGATTTTTGACTAAGTGAAAGAGACAGTGCTCCTAACCCTTACATTATTCAAGGGTCAACTCTATTTGCCATATTTATTCAATGCTTCTTCTCATTACATGGTCATTCTGCGCATAAGCTCCAGAAAGTCTCTGCGGCCTGTATATCAGGTCCAAATATGAAAACAATATTTCCTAGGTAG
>NW_022633814.1:0-4927 GCF_010015895.1 Lontra canadensis
TTCCAACAGCCCATTTATCAATAATAAGGTCATTCCAATTATGGTATTACAAGTCATTGATTTTATTTATCTAGCTACCATGTGCACCAAACATCTTGATAATTTAAAAAAAAAGAAAGAAAGAAAATAAGAAAGAAAGGAAAAAAGGACTCTACGTGGCCATTTTTAGTGTTCCTTCTACTACTTCGTCTTAGAGTTCCCGAACCCAGACCTGATACTACTATAGGCTACAATTTCCTTCCTGTTCCAAAGCTGGAAGAGCACATGGCAGTCACACTATAGCCTTTTCACCTTAAGGGAAAAAGAGACTTTTTTTTTTTTTTTCCAGATAGGCAAATGTAGAAAGTTTATACCCAATATCATCAAGCACATTACTGTTGATGGTGGATTTGCAACACTTGGACCATGACCTGTTTAGAAATGCCTTTGGGAATATAATTACAGAAAGATTTCAAAGACCTATTAATTCCTATCATTACCAATTAAATTTTATTCTGTTCCTCTGAGTCAAATTGTGTTCAATGATAGGCATAAAATAAATAGATCTTTCCTAGGAACTCAAAACTGTGTAAGCATTTGTAGGAATATAAAACCACTTTTCTTACTTTTTCTTCTGAACTATTATTAAGCAGTTTAATCAACTTTTGAAATTCCCAGGCTACTTCCCTGAGGGATGAAGATCCACCTCTTGCATCACTAAGACTTAGTGAATATTGGAAGGCCAAAACCTTATAACCTGTAGAAGGTTTAGGATGTGTTGAGATTGTCAAAATATTTGCAGAGAATTCATCCAGATGTGTTTGAATTCCGGGACTGTAACTCTCTGCATTTGACTCCAGGTTTTGGTACTAGACACAAACTGGCAGAGTGAGTATGTGCAGATGGAATGCTTCCTGATGCAGCCCCAAATCTAACCAGACAGCCACTCAGACCTTATGGTTAGTGAATTACCCTTGTCACCTTGGTTTGTGAAGGGTCCCAACCACACATATGCAAGGCTGCTTGTGTGTTCTTTATATATAATCTATGTAATTTCATTCTAAAGCATATAACTTCTCTTGCAGCATATGAAAATTTGATTACTATAGAAGTGTTTTACCATACTTTAGACTTAATGGCACATTATTTATAAACAGAATTCCCCTTTGGGGAGAGGAAAATAGTAGAGTTAGATAAGCCATATTTATGTTGGTGCTGAATTTCACTGTGACCACAGATCTTGAATACAGGCAGTCTTCCATATGACTATTATGAAAGAGACTAGTTTAAGCTTGAATATGTACAATAATGAAAACTTTCTTCTATTTCAAAACATCTGCAATCCTAAATAGACTAGTTTCACCTGAGCATCCTACATTCTGTTACACTAAGTGTTTTTACTTTCTGATGCATGATGATTCTGTTACACTAAAGTTTGAAATTGTGGTAGAAACTTCTATTTACATGTAAGAGCTTCTAGGTCGTGGGCTCTTGTTTTTTGGGAGATTTTTGATCACTGCTTCAATCTTGTTACTAGATATTAGTCTATTCAGGTTGTCAATTTCTTCCTGTTTCAGTTTTCAAAGTTTATGGTTTTCCAGGAATGCATTCATTTCTTCTAGGTTGCTTAACTTATTGGCATATAACTATAGATAATAATTTCTGATGATTGTTCTATTTCCTTGGTGTTAGTCATGATCTCTCCCTTTCCATTCATAATTTTATTAATTTGGGTCCTCTTTCTTTTCGTTGTTTAGCCAGTGGTTTGTCGATCTTCTTGATTCTTTCAAAAAACCAGCTTCTAGTTTCATTGATGTGTTTTACTGTATCTCTAGTTTCTATCTCATTGACCTCTGATCTAATCTTGATTATTTCCCTTCTTGTGCGTGGGGTTGGCTTAATTGATTGTTGATTTTCCAGTTGCTTAAGGTGAGGAGAGAGCTGGTGTATTCAAGATTTTTCCATTTTTTTGAATGAGGCTTGGATGGCTATGTATTTTCCCCTTAGAACACCTTTGTCATATCCCATAGGTTTTGGACAAAAGTGTCTTCATTCTCATTGGTTTTCATGAATTGTTTATGCTCTTCTTTGATTTCCTGGTTGATCCAAACATTCTTTTTTTAAATTTTTTAATTTTTTTAATTTCTTTTCAGTGTACCAGTATTCATTGTTTATGCACCACACCCAGTGCTCCACACAATACATGTACTCCATAATACCCACCACTGGGTTCACCCAACTTTCAACCCCTGCTCCTTCAATACCCTTGGTTTGTTTTTCAGAGTCTGTAGTCTCTCATGGCTCATCTCCCCCTCCAATTTCCCTCAGCTCCCTTTTCCTCTCCATCTCCCCATGTCCTCCATGTTACTGATTATGCTCCACATTCTTAAGCAGGGTGGTCTTTAGATTCCAAGTGTTTGAATTATACATAAAGCAAATTATATATATATAATATATATATATATATATATAATTATATATAAAGCTTCTACTCTTTTATGAACAGCATAATCCAAAAGATGCACATGATTTTATTCAGTAATGCCGAAAACAAGTAATCATTTGAGTGCCTTTTTAGAGAAAAAATTATTAGACTAGTGATCAGTGTTAAAAAACATGCTAAGGTAACCAATTATTGACGACATTAAAAGAGTTTCAGTAACAGATTTTAAATTGGAGTTTCCCATGATCACATTTGTTAAATCCCTGTCATGAATGTTCTTTCTTATTTCCTTTATTCCCCCATTGATTGTGGGTGTGTGCATGCATGACAGTCTGTGGTCCTAAAGGAAACACTCAGAAAGGAAAGAGTATAAAAGAAAAAATGACCATTATGAACCACACACATCTCTGGCTATTTCATGTTACCTCATGTATTCCTCGCTAAAATTCTAAATTTTGTAATGATCTCTTCATTGTAAAAGGAGTAAAATGAAGTTTAGAGAGATGAAGGAATTCACTCAAGGACAGAACTGGTTGGTTTCCTTAAGATACCTCAAAATTTCTCCCTCTTTCTGTGTTGTGCTCTTCTAACCACTGCTTCAGTGGTTGCCTGATGTTTTTTATGTGTCAACTGTAACTGCAGTTTCTACCTAAGAGGGGTGCATACTATCTCGCCCATCAAAATGTTATTTATATGACAGGAATTCTCCTCTTTTTCCCGTTTACATCTGCTCTCTGCAGCGATCATGTGTAATGACCCTTCAGGTTACAGGGTGAGATGGGTAAATAGCACTATTGTGGATTCAATGCCAATGATGGTCTAGAAATAAGGAAGAATCTTGATTTAAGCTATTTACATGTTGGTAAAACTGAAGGAAAATTATTTAAAATGTTTTAGGATGAGAAAATTCCAGACAACATTAATGTTAAATAGTCCATATATCTTTATTTCCATAAATATTCAGGAAGATAGAATGGGTGTCCATCCATCATCTTATCTTGCATGTTCTTTTCTACTCAGAAGAGGGCTCAGAATAGACTTTTCATGTTTTCTTCATGACACTCATCATCATCCCTCTCAGCTCTCCCCCATGAAATTCATTCAAAATTGAAGGGGAAATCAGGATTTTTGTGTCTCCTCATTCACAGTGTATAATTTCTCCATCTTGAAAAAATGCTTAGATCTCTTGATCTGAGTTTCCTCTTTTTAAAATCAAAGATTTGGATTAGTCAAGTGAATTCTGTTTTTAAGTTGTTTGCAGTTTTCTTGTTCAAGAATTCTTTTAAAACCAAGTTGTTTTAGGTCAATAACTAACATTATTTCTACCTTATTAACAAAGTTTCAGCATCACTTGCAATGAGTAGGAATAGGTCAATGAACTCAACCTCCCTAAAGCTTTTCAATAGTCTTTAGCTAAGATTACCTGCTGAATACTCTGTAGCTGATCATTATTTTCCATATACTTTTCCACCGTTCTTTGCTTTTTTATATAACAATGAATTCATTGGTTTAGCGTGATCCGTTCGCAATCTTTGGTCACATAGCATAAAAAGAGGGTGCTATATACAAATTAACGTTTCACTGTTCAAGCTTATATATTTCCATTTCCTGAGGATTCACTGCCAGATAATCCACACAATTTGATCAGAAAATGTTGAAAATAGGAATGCTGACCTCATGTATTAGCCACACAGATTTAAGTTATAGGCAGCAAAACGTTTTTTGACTTGGGACAATTTTTTAAAATCCTCTTTTTTTACCTAAATAATATAATTAATAATAATGAATGGTTTTTAATTTCTAAAACATCATTTAAATATTTAAAAATCATTACCAGTAAAACTGAGTAACATACATGATCTTTCCCATTATTCCCATTATAAAATTATTCCCCAATACTTCTATAGAATTAAAACAATAAAACAGCTTGATGTAAGAAATCCAGAATGATTACACTAATGTGATATTCATGACAATCTACTTTTCATAAATTTTATATCATTGTGTTCATAATGTTAAGTTTTTACCAAATTTCTGTTTATTTCCTTTAGATACATAACTCGTTTGTGTGTAACATAGAGCAAACTCAAGTATATGGAGAAGCAGAGAAACATCTCAGAATTCATACTTCTAGGACTTTCGTATGACCAGCACATGCAAATATTTTGCTGTGTGCTCTTCTTATTCTGTTATGTTGCCCTGTTGGCAGGAAACCTTCTGATCCTTGTCTCCATTCGATGCAGCCCTCTTTTTCACCAACCCATGTACTACTTCCTCAGCCACTTATCCTCTATGGACATCTGCTACACCTCTACTGTCACACCCAAATTCATTGGTGACTTACTAAGGGGGACAAAAACCATCTCTTATGGTAGTTGCATGTTTCAGGTTTTTGCTGTGCACTTCTTTGGGAGTATTGAGGTCTTTAACCTCACAGTCATGGCCTTTGATCGCTATGTTGCCATCTGCAAACCTCTCCACTATGTGATTATCATGGACAGGACA
>NW_022633815.1:0-4926 GCF_010015895.1 Lontra canadensis
GGTTAATGGGCAAAGCCGAGTCCTTCTACACACACAGGTCATGAAGCAGCACGGAGCAGAGCCTCCCAGGACCGCATGCGAGCAAGCTGACGGTGCTGCAGGATGGCCACCTGTCTGGGGGACAGGGGGAGGGCTTCCTCCTCTGGGAGCCCCCGCTTAGCGAGAAAGTCCCATCACCAGAGCCCGAAGTGAGCCGCCGCTGCCCTTCAGAAGAAGTACTCTCTCTGGCTCTCACTGGCCGAGCTTTGCACGTTGAGCTCACTCTTCAGAGCCGTCTCAGTGCTGTCTCCAGCCGGGGGAACATTTGACTGATTTTTTTGGTACAACCATCTCTGCTGATAAATGCGTGCGGCTACGGTGATGAGACACAGCAAGACAAATACCACCACCGCTATCACACCTGGTGAGAGAAGGGGGAGGCGCAGTCAGAACACAGACTTGTAACACGCAGGACTCACGTAGCTGATAGCAAGCTCATGTACATCACACGCGCATCGTCAGGAAAGTGGGCACTGGCCTACTAGAACACTGAGTTGACTTCTAAGTCCACACGCCCTTTGGATACAGCAGTTTTATGCCTTTAGGCTAAAGATCTATTGGCCTGGCTTTCACTTGGTGCCTTCCTGTTAAAATTCAGAACCACAGCGTGGCCTCTAGGTCATGCCCCTCTTCATGCTAACAAGCGAGCACATTTTCATTATTTTAAAAGGATGGAGTGTATAGACTTGTCATAGAGTAACCAAATGCTCATGTACAAATACATTAAAAAGATCTGCTGCTGACGTTCTGCTGATGTTCTGTGGTGATACACCAGTTCCTTCTATGAGGCTAGAAGAGTCTTATGTGATCTCTGCTGCTGGGGGCCATGCCTTATGTGGGATCCCCTTCAGGTGCTTGTGTGTAGGGTCTGTGGCTTGTTTTTAACCAAGGAAAACAATGAGGAGATGTGCTGTACCTTGATTGTGTGAATATGGTACATGAGACAGTAGCACCTGTCTTATGGGACTGTCCCTCTTCCTGCTGGCAGTAGGGGGCAGGCAGTCATGGTGGGAGTCCATATAGGAATCCCTACATGGCACAGAACTACAGGCAACCTCCAGGTGCTAAGGGCAGCCAGCAACAATCGAGCCACTCTCGGCCCTACAGCTACAAGACTCTGGATGCCGTCAACACCCATGCAGAGAAGGAAGTGGATCCTTCCCCAGAGGAATCTCCAGATAAAACCTTAACGCTGGCTGACACCTTCATTGCAGGCTTCTGTGACACTGAGCAGAGGACCCAGCTAACCTCTGCCCAGACTCCTGACCCACAGAAACCCAGACATACTAAAAGGGAGTTGGTTTAAGCTCTACGTGGGTGGTGATTTGTCAGGCAGCAGTAGATAACTGATATACCACTGTATTAAAAATTTGTAGAAAGAGAGACAATGTTCAGCGACAGGGAAAGTAGATTATTTGACATCTTTTGCTGGTAATGTTTTAAGTACTAAAGTGTTAGCTGTGTCAGTGTTTCTCAACTTTGGCTGCACGGCAGATGATAGCTCAGAATCTTCGGTGGGAGGCTTGGACACCAGTATTGTTTTAGAAATTCCTCTGATTTTTTCAAGGGCTGCCCGGGTTGGGATGGTCAGATGAGGCCTAGAGGGGTTTGCTCAAGCTGCCATATTCATTAAAGAATGAGTGTTAATCCATACCCAAACAGGGAGGTACCAAAAAAGCATTCATCAGTCAAACACTTTTAAGATGACTGACACAGGCATTGATACTCCAATTAACAAATGTTAGAAAATGCATTACTGTTTAGTTAACTGAATCCAAATTTGTGTTGTTAAATGAAGATTCTTCACTATGCTCTGGGACAGAGATAAAGAGCATAAGGGAGCCCAACAGACTCGCAGCTCGGTGGGCGCCTCTGGTCACAGGGATTCCTGATCAGATGCACAGAGCCTCTGGGGAGATTCTTAAATGCTAACAAGTACAACAGTCATCACGTTCACGACACTTTGCACCTCACCTGACAACAAACAGTTGCCGCTTTCATTACTCTTAAGTTTTGTTACAGGACTTCGCTTTGAAGAGCTACATTGTATCCAATTTTAGTGTCAGGGACAGGAACTCAGTAACAGTGATCAGGCCACTTGATGATCCAGTCACTGTCACCATTACCCTCAAACACCCAGGATGTTATTGGGTGTGTAACTGAGTACTAGCTTGTTTGTTCTGTGAGACTTGGTAGGGTCCTAGAGCAACCTCTGTCTTCACCCGCTCTCTGAAGAGGCTGAGATGATGTGACTAACGCATCCGATGCCTTCCATAACCTTCCTTTCGACAATCCCAGTGTGACTGTGTTTGTGACAAACACTTAGGTCTGTCTGTCTCTCCATCCATCTACACATCTGTGTCCTTCTCTACCTGTCCATCGACATGATGGATCCCGTGGCAAGAAACGCTCTGTGATCTCCGGTGTACCAGGTGTGAGCATGATTTAGGTTAATTCCCCTTCCTGTATTGTTCCCTTTGTTTGCAAGAGGAGAGGTGATGGAGCGCAGCGCGTGGAGAAATGCACCTGCCGGGGTGGATCTTTAAGCGGACTAAGTACTTTACATGCGGTGCGGTCTGTGGTCATTCGGACCCAGGCTGAGGATTCCACCCAGGACTCGACACTGCAGCTCAATGTACTTGGCAGCGGACGCACCACGCAGCACACAGCCACCGCACAGATCGAAGGCAGAGCCACGTGAGTCGCAGGGGCCGTAACCTGGGTTGTTACCTCCCTCACGCCCCGTGTGCTCTGATTCTCCCTCCCGTCTGTCGGGAGCCAAGCAGGATTGCTCAGGAGAATAATATAGGTGCAACTTACTTACTTTGTACAACTCGCCAGTGATATTTAACCAAAGGCGATAAAGCCCCAGAGACCACGCCTTCTGTTCTAGCACCAACCTGACTACCGTTGTTGCTCTCGCTAAACATGGCACCAACCGTGACAGTTTGCATGTTTGCACTTTGATTCCTATTTCAAAAACATGAATCACATTTAAGTCGATTTATTTTAAATCAGCATTTTGCTTTATACTGAAGTCTTCTCATTCAAAATAAATGAGAACAGCTCAGGATTAAGACTTGATTATATTTTAACACAAAAGTATTCCTTTTAGGTGTACATTATAAATAACACATATGTTTCTTTGTTCCTGGAGTTGTGAAATCAGAAGATCATACGCTTCATTCATTAGAAAAACAGAAGTGGTTAAGATAAGAATGGGCAAGTTCACATTCTTACACAGATTTGGTCAGAAAATGTCTGAGTACCTTCCTAATAGTTTGGAGAAAACTGGCATCTTGATGAACAGAAACCCAATGGGCAGATCCAGTCTGGTCTGCCTGAAAAGTGGACACCCACCTGCATCCCCCAGCTTGGGGATGACCTCCCTTATCTGGAGTAGCCGTGGGACAGAGAGCAGCTCGCTCCCTCCTAGCCCACAGAGTTTGCAGCGGACACACTCCAGTAGTCTAAGTAAATAAATGTAAGCGTTCCGTGAATCATAAGCAGGAGACTTGAATATTCATTTTTTAAAGCAGGCCTAAAAAAAATTCTGTTTCAGAGAATACAGTGGGAGATATTTAAGATGGAACTACCTGTACCTCTTCAAATATATGTAAGTACATAGAAAATATCAATATACATTATGTGTGAATACATATGTAAATACACGTATGGTTTATCTATAGGACTCTGCTTTAAAGAGCTGTGTTATATCCAGTTTCACCGTCACATATAGAACACATGTGACACTGAACGTGTATATATAATGCAAATATATGTGAATAGTTACATTTAGAAACACAAATAAATATATGTAAATCTAAGCTAGGACTGACACCAGGAAACAGGTCTGTATATTTATGTTTAGAAAAATCGTTAGGTTTTCTATCTTTATGTTTATGAAAATGACAACTTGCCTAGTTTAGGTGGTTCTAAACTCACTTAATGCTTTACTTTTAACATTATTTTTAAAAGTTTTGGGCGAATGGACTGGGAGGTCGTGGCTATTGGGTCAAGGAAGTAAAAGTGAGTATGTCCTACACGTACATGCGTATGTATGATCTCCTGAGAGATACGAACGGGTATCTTCAAATGAAAAACCTTATTACTCTGTAGCTCGGCAACTATCCCCTAAAGAGCGTCTCCGCGCCACCACGGGCTCCCTCACTCAGCCCCACGCACGCCCGGCAGCGGCCGACTCGGGGGCAAGCCCGTGAAGAACGCCCGCAAAGGGCTGTCCTGCCATTGACTCGGCCCTCAGCGCGGACTCCCGGACTCGGGTTGATGCCCGCGGTGACACAGCGCCGAGGACCAGGTCGTTCACAGCCGTTACCTCCGATGACCGCAGGGCCGCTTGTGTCAGCGCTGACTGAGGGCTCTCCCCCGTCTGTCGGTCCAGAGCCACCTACGGCAGAGACACGGAGCGTGACAGGGGCAGAGGGAAGAGGACTTCGGCGACATCCGCAAACATCCGACAGCAGAGCAGAGCGCTGCGCGGGCGGGGAGGGGCAGGAAACCCAGACCAGAGCAGGGCAGGCGACCGCACCGAGGGCCTGGGCAGCCCGGGGTGCAGACGGGGCGGAGGACCGCGGCGGCGAGCGCGACCGCGGGCGGAGGGCACGCACCTGCGCCACCTCCGAGCGGGCGGGTGGCCTCCCGCGCCGGGGCTCCGGGCCCCGCGGCCTCAGCGCAGCGGGACGCGGCGGCCACGTGTCCGCGCACGGTGACCGCGACGGGGCCGCCGGGGCGCAGCGCAGCCTTGAGCGGAGCGGCGGGGCCGAAGCGCACGGCCGACAGGCAGCCGGTGAAGCCGCGCGCGCCGGCCCGCAGCGTGTCCGGGTCCGCGCCGGGGGGCTCTGCGGGAGACAAGCGGGGCAAGCGTTA
>NW_022633816.1:0-4926 GCF_010015895.1 Lontra canadensis
CCCTGCTAATGAGTGATGTTGAGTATCTTTTCGTGGGTCTTAAGACATCTGGATGTCTTCTTAGGAAAAATGTCTATTCATGTCCTCTGCCCATTTCTCACCTAGATTATTTTGGGGGGACTATTGAGTTTTATAAGTTCTTTATAGATTGTGACTACTAACCCTTTATGAGATATGTCATTTGCAAATATCTTTTCCCATTCTGTAGACTTCCATGTAGTTTTGTTGATTGTTTCCTTTGCTGTACAAAAGCGTTTATTTTCCTGATGAACATATATGGATATATATATATATATATATATATATATATATATATATATAGACAGACATACACACAGATATCTGAAGAGATATTTGATTTATTAGTATATACTTAGAGTTGAATTCTGATTGAAGTGAAGTTTATTTTGCTTTGTTGCAAAACATGCTGCAGATTTTTGGAGCCAATGCTAAATCTCATGCTCGCAGTTTCTTACTAGAAATGTAAACTTAAATTAGTGAATTCACTCTCTGAGCCCTTACCTCATAAACAAAGTAGATCAAAATCATGAGATATGATCTCACACTTCTTAAAATGGCTATTATAAATAATTGAAAAAATAATGTGTATTGGAGAGAATGTGGACAAAACACAACACTTGAGCACTATTGATAGGAATATAAATTAGTACAGCCATGATGGAAAATAGTATAGAAGTTCTTCAAAAAGTTAAAAGTAAAACTATCCTATATTCCAGCAATCCCCCTTCTGGATATATATGTGAAGGAAATAAAATGATATGAAATCAAATTTGAATCTATACATTACTCTTGTAGTTATTATTGCAGTGTGACTTGCAATAGATAAAATATGGAAATTAATTTTACATATGCATTGACAAATGAATGGAAAAATGAAATAACAGCAGCATGAATGAACCTGGAGGCCATTGAGAGAAGTGAAGTAAGCCAGACACAGAAAGACAAACACTTTATAATTACAATTGACTATGAAATCTAATAGTCAATCTTTAGAAGTAAAGAGTAGAATGGCAATTCTCAGTAACTAAAGGCAGGGAGAAATCAGAAGATGTGGGTCAAATGCTAAGTTTCCAGGATATATGTTGAACAATATATGTTGAATAAGATCTATTTACAGCAATTTATGTATAGTCAACAACATTGTATATTTGAAATTTTCTGTTACTGTAGATCTCACCAGTTGGTGGTATTCACACACACACACACACACACACACACACACACACGCAAAAGCTAAGTGAATTGGTGGATATGCACTTTGATTGTAGTGATTATTGTAAAGTGAAGGTATCTTAAATGATGCTGTGAACCTTAAATATATAAATTTTCTCAATTATACCTAAATAAATCTGAACAAACAAAAAAAGAAAAGATTGAGTGGCAAAATTTATATTTGAAATGTCAAATCTTAGTGGCATGAGTGATCCATGCACAGTAGCTGTGACATTTTTTACCATCATCATCATTGCCACTAAAATCAGCATAGGTACCATCATACATTTTTATCCATACACATGTCATCCTTGGATTTCTCAGGAACATTGTTTCTAAAAAGTTGCAAAACACTCACTGATTTTCACAAAGTATCCCACTTTGCTATCACAGATGTAAATATTATTGCACTGGAGAGTTGGTGACAGGTAAAGAAACTTTTATTGTATTTTTTATTTTCATTTATTCTTAAATTAACTTTAAAAAAAATCATTGTATTTATTTATTTGACAGGAAGCACAAGCAAAGGGAGTAGGAGAGGGATGAGCTGGCACCCCACCCATCAGGCAACCAGATGCAGGGCTTACTACCAGGATTCTGGTATCATCACCTAAGCCTCAGGCAGAAGTTTAACTGACTTGGCCCCCCAGGAGGCCCAAATAATTTTTTTTGGAATTTGTTTTTGTACACTTGGAAAAAATTAACCAGTGAAGTCATTTGGCTCAAGGACATTCTTAGTTGAATGTTTTTAATTATGTATTCAATCTCCTTATGAGTTAGAGATGAACTCAAATTTTATATTTCTTCATGACTCAGTCTATGTTGTTTCTGGAATTTGTCCATTTGTTCTTAGATACCCAACATGTTAATGTCTGTTTATTAATATTGTTTTCATAATTTTATATCTATAAAACTTAAAATAATGTACCCACTCTCATTGCTAATATTGATATTTTGAGGTATCATTCTTTTATTTTTTTCTTGGTTGATATAGCTAAAGTTTTGTTAATTTTCAAAGAATCCTGCTTTAGTTTTGATGTATTTCTTTGATGCTTTCTTTATACTATTTTTACTTATCTCTGCTCTGATCTTTATTATTGCTCCCCGTTCATTAGCTTTAGATTTCACTTTTATTCTTTTACTAGTTGATCAAGTTAAAACATTTATTGATGATTTGAGAAATTTATTTTTTAATTTAAATGTTTACTACAATTAATTCTGACTTGGCAGTGCTTTATCTGAACTTCAAATGTTTCAGTATCTTTATTTTTTCTTTCATATGCTCCAAGTTCTTTTTTTTATTTAAATTTTTAAAATTATTTTTTATTTATTTTCAGCATAACAGTATTCATTGTTTTTGTACCACACCCAGTGCTCCATGCAATCTGTGCCCTCTCTAATACCCACCACATGGTTCCGCCAACCTCCCATCCCCCAAACTCTTCAAACCCTTCAGATTGTTTTTCAGAGTCCATAGTCTCTCATTGTTCACCTCCCATTCCAATTTCCCCCAACTCCCTTCTCCTAACTCCCCATGTCCTCCATGCTATTTGGTATGTTCCACAAATAAGTGAAACCATATGATAATTGACTCTCTCTGCTTGGCTTATTTCACTCAGCATAATCTCTTCCAGTCCCGTCAATGTTGCTACAAAAGTTGGGTATTCATCCTTTCTGATGGAGACATAATACTCCATAGTGTATATGGACCACATCTTCCTTATCCATTCGTCCGTTGAAGAGCTTCTTAGTTCTTTCCACAGTTTGGCGACCGTGGCCATTGCTGCTATAAACATTGGGGTACAGATGGCCCTTCTTTTCACTACATCTGTATCTTTGGGGTAAATACCCAGTAGTGCAATTGCAGGGTCACAGGGAAGTTCTATTTTTAATTTCTTGGGGAATCTCCACACTGTTCTCCAAAGAGGCTGCACCAACTTGCATTCCCACCAACAGTGTAAGAGGGTTCCCCTTTCTCCACATCCCCTCCAACACATGTTGTTTCCTGTCTTGCTAATTTTGGCCATTCTTACTGGTGTAAGTTGATATCTCAAGGTGGTTTTAATTTGAATCTCCCTGATGGCTAGTGATGATGAACATATTTTCATGTGTCTGATAGCCATTTATATGTCTTCATTGGAGAAGTGTCTGTTCATATCTTCTGCCCATTTTTTGATATGATTATCTGTTTTGTGTGTGTTGAGTTTGAGAAGTTCTTTATAGATCCTGGATATCAATCTTTTGTCTTTACTGTCATTTGCAAATATCTTCTCCCTATCCGTGGGTTGCCTCTTTGTTTTCTTGACTGTTTCCTTTGCAGTGCAGAAGATTTTGATTTTGATGAAGTCCCAAAAGTTTACTTTGGCTTTTGTTTCCTTTGCCTTTGGAGACATATCTTGAAAGAAGTTGCTGTGGTTAATATCGAAGAGATTACTGCCTATGCTCTCCTCCAGGATTCCGATGGATTCCTGTCTCATGTTGAGGTCTTTTATCCATTTGGTTTATCTTTGTGTACAGTGTAAGAGTATGGTCGATTTTCATTCTTCTACATATAACTGCCCAGTTTTCCCAGCACCATTTATTGAAGAGACTGTCTTTTCCCCACTGTATATTTTTTCCTGTTTTGTCGAAGATTGATCATAGATTTGAGGGTCCATATCTGGGCACTCTACTCTTTCCACTGGTCTATGTGTCTGTTTTTATGCCAGTACCATGCTGTCTTGGTGATCACAGCTTTGGAGTAAAGCTTGAAATCAGGTAACATAATGCCGCCAGTTTTATTTTTGTTTTTCAACATTTCCTTAGCAATTCAGGGTCTCTTCTGGTTCCATACAAATTTTTGGATTATTTGCTCCAGCTCTTTGAAGAATACCGGTGGAATTTTGATTGAAATGACATTAAAAGTATAGATTGCTCTAGGCAGTAGAGACATTTTAACACTGTTTATTCTTCCGATCCAAGAGCATGCAATGGTCTTCCATCTTTTTGTGTCTTTTTCAGTTTCTTTCATGAGTGTTCTGTAGTTCCTCGAGTACAGATCCTTTACCTCTTTGGTTAGGTTTATTCCCAGGTGTCTCACGGTTCTTGGTGCTATAGTGAATGGAATTGATTCTCTAATTTCCTTTTCTGTATTTTCATTTTTAGTGTATAAGAAAGCCACTCATTTCTGTACATTGACTTTGTATCCTGCCACGTTACTGAATTGCTATATGAGTTTTAGTAGTTTGGGGGTGGGGTCTTTTGGGTTTTCCAGATAAAGAATTATGTCATCTGCGAAGAGAGAGAGTTTGACTTCTTCATTGCCAATTTGGTTACCTTTTATGTCTCTTTGTTGTCTGATTTCTGTTGCTAGGACTTCTAATACTATGTTGAACAAGAGTGGCGAGAGTGGGCATCCTTGTCGTGTTCCTGATCTCAACGGGAAGGCTGCAAGCTTTTTCCCATTGAGGATGATATTTGCTGTTGGTCTTTCATAGATAGATTTTATGAAGTTCAGGAATGTTACCTCTATCCCTGTACTTTGAAGCATTTTAATCAGGAACGGATGCTGGATTTTGTCAAATGCTTTTTCTGCATCAATTGAGAGGACCATGTGGTTCTTCTCTCTTTACTTTTAAATTTGTTCTTTCACATTGATTGATTTGCGAATGTTGAACCATCCTTGTAGCCCAGGAATGAATCCCACCTGGTCAT
>NW_022633817.1:0-4923 GCF_010015895.1 Lontra canadensis
GGTTAATGGGCAAAGCCGAGTCCTTCTACACACACAGGTCATGAAGCAGCACGGAGCAGAGCCTCCCAGGACCGCATGCGAGCAAGCTGACGGTGCTGCAGGATGGCCACCTGTCTGGGGGACGGGGGGAGGGCTTCCTCCTCTGGGAGCCCCCGCTTAGCGAGAAAGTCCAGTCACCAGAGCCCGAAGTGAGCCGCCGCTGCCCTTCAGAAGAAGTACTCTCTCTGGCTCTCACTGGCCGAGCTTTGCACGTTGACCTCACGCTTCAGAGCCGTCTCAGCGCTGTCTCCAGCCGGGGGAACATTTGACTGATTTTTTTGGTACAACCATCTCTGCTGATAAATGCGTGCGGCTACGGTGATGAGACACAGCAAGACAAATACCACCACCGCTATCACACCTGGTGAGAGAAGGGGGAGGCGCAGTCAGAACACAGACTTGTAACACGCAGGACTCACGTAGCTGATAGCAAGCTCATGTACATCACACGCGCATCGTCAGGAAAGTGGGCACTGGCCTACTAGAACACTGAGTTGACTTCTAAGTCCACACGCCCTTTGGATACAGCAGTTTTATGCCTTTAGGCTAAAGATCTATTGGCCTGGCTTTCACTTGGTGCCTTCCTGTTAAAATTCAGAACCACAGCGTGGCCTCTAGGTCATGCCCCTCTTCATGCTAACAAGCGAGCACATTTTCATTATTTTAAAAGGATGGAGTGTATAGACTTGTCATAGAGTAACCAAATGCTCATGTACAAATACATTAAAAAGATCTGCTGCTGACGTTCTGCTGATGTTCTGTGGTGATACACCAGTTCCTTCTATGAGGCTAGAAGAGTCTTATGTGATCTCTGCTGCTGGGGGCCATGCCTTATGTGGGATCCCCTTCAGGTGCTTGTGTGTAGGGTCTGTGGCTTGTTTTTAACCAAGGAAAACAATGAGGAGATGTGCTGTACCTTGATTGTGTGAATATGGTACATGAGACAGTAGCACCTGTCTTATGGGACTGTCCCTCTTCCTGCTGGCAGTAGGGGGCAGGCAGTCATGGTGGGAGTCCATATAGGAATCCCTACATGGCACAGAACTACAGGCAACCTCCAGGTGCTAAGGGCAGCCAGCAACAATCGAGCCACTCTCGGCCCTACAGCTACAAGACTCTGGATGCCGTCAACACCCATGCAGAGAAGGAAGTGGATCCTTCCCCAGAGGAATCTCCAGATAAAACCTTAACGCTGGCTGACACCTTCATTGCAGGCTTCTGTGACACTGAGCAGAGGACCCAGCTAACCTCTGCCCAGACTCCTGACCCACAGAAACCCAGACATACTAAAAGGGAGTTGGTTTAAGCTCTACGTGGGTGGTGATTTGTCAGGCAGCAGTAGATAACTGATATACCACTGTATTAAAAATTTGTAGAAAGAGAGACAATGTTCAGCGACAGGGAAAGTAGATTATTTGACATCTTTTGCTGGTAATGTTTTAAGTACTAAAGTGTTAGCTGTGTCAGTGTTTCTCAACTTTGGCTGCACGGCAGATGATAGCTCAGAATCTTCGGTGGGAGGCTTGGACACCAGTATTGTTTTAGAAATTCCTCTGATTTTTTCAAGGGCTGCCCGGGTTGGGATGGTCAGATGAGGCCTAGAGGGGTTTGCTCAAGCTGCCATATTCATTAAAGAATGAGTGTTAATCCATACCCAAACAGGGAGGTACCAAAAAAGCATTCATCAGTCAAACACTTTTAAGATGACTGACACAGGCATTGATACTCCAATTAACAAATGTTAGAAAATGCATTACTGTTTAGTTAACTGAATCCAAATTTGTGTTGTTAAATGAAGATTCTTCACTATGCTCTGGGACAGAGATAAAGAGCATAAGGGAGCCCAACAGACTCGCAGCTCGGTGGGTGCCTCTGGTCACAGGGATTCCTGATCAGATGCACAGAGCCTCTGGGGAGATTCTTAAATGCTAACAAGTACAACAGTCATCACGTTCACGACACTTTGCACCTCACCTGACAACAAACAGTTGCCGCTTTCATTACTCTTAAGTTTTGTTACAGGACTTCGCTTTGAAGAGCTACATTGTATCCAATTTTAGTGTCAGGGACAGGAACTCAGTAACAGTGATCAGGCCACTTGATTATCCAGTCACTGTCACCATTACCCTCAAACACCCAGGATGTTATTGGGTGTGTAACTGAGTACTAGCTTGTTTGTTCTGTGAGACTTGGTAGGGTCCTAGAGCAACCTCTGTCTTCACCCGCTCTCTGAAGAGGCTGAGATGATGTGACTAACGCATCCGATGCCTTCCATAACCTTCCTTTCGACAATCCCAGTGTGACTGTGTTTGTGACAAACACTTAGGTCTGTCTGTCTCTCCATCCATCTACACATCTGTGTCCTTCTCTACCTGTCCATCGACATGATGGATCCCGTGGCAAGAAACGCTCTGTGATCTCCGGTGTACCAGGTGTGAGCATGATTTAGGTTAATTCCCCTTCCTGTATTGTTCCCTTTGTTTGCAAGAGGAGAGGTGATGGAGCGCAGCGCGTGGAGAAATGCACCTGCCGGGGTGGATCTTTAAGCGGACTAAGTACTTTACATGCGGTGCGGTCTGTGGTCATTCGGACCCAGGCTGAGGATTCCACCCAGGACTCGACACTGCAGCTCAATGTACTTGGCAGCGGACGCACCACGCAGCACACAGCCACCGCACAGATCGAAGGCAGAGCCACGTGAGTCGCAGGGGCCGTAACCTGGGTTGTTACCTCCCTCACGCCCCGTGTGCTCTGATTCTCCCTCCCGTCTGTCGGGAGCCAAGCAGGATTGCTCAGGAGAATAATATAGGTGCAACTTACTTACTTTGTACAACTCGCCAGTGATATTTAACCAAAGGCGATAAAGCCCCAGAGACCACGCCTTCTGTTCTAGCACCAACCTGACTACCGTTGTTGCTCTCGCTAAACATGGCACCAACCGTGACAGTTTGCATGTTTGCACTTTGATTCCTATTTCAAAAACATGAATCACATTTAAGTCGATTTATTTTAAATCAGCATTTTGCTTTATACTGAAGTCTTCTCATTCAAAATAAATGAGAACAGCTCAGGATTAAGACTTGATTATATTTTAACACAAAAGTATTCCTTTTAGGTGTACATTATAAATAACACATATGTTTCTTTGTTCCTGGAGTTGTGAAATCAGAAGATCATACGCTTCATTCATTAGAAAAACAGAAGTGGTTAAGATAAGAATGGGCAAGTTCACATTCTTACACAGATTTGGTCAGAAAATGTCTGAGTACCTTCCTAATAGTCTGGAGAAAACTGGCATCTTGATGAACAGAAACCCAATGGGCAGATCCAGTCTGGTCTGCCTGAAAAGTGGACACCCACCTGCATCCCCCAGCTTGGGGATGACCTCCCTTATCTGGAGTAGCCGTGGGACAGAGAGCAGCTCGCTCCCTCCTAGCCCACAGAGTTTGCAGCGGACACACTCCAGTAGTCTAAGTAAATAAATGTAAGCGTTCCCTGAATCATAAGCAGGAGACTTGAATATTCATTTTTTAAAGCAGGCCTAAATAAATTCTGTTTCAGAGAATACAGTGGGAGATATTTAAGATGGAACTACCTGTACCTCTTCAAATATATGTAAGTACATAGAAAATATCAATATACATTATGTGTGAATACATATGTAAATACACGTATGGTTTATCTATAGGACTCTGCTTTAAAGAGCTGTGTTATATCCAGTTTCACCGTCACATATAGAACACGTGACACTGAACGTGTGTATATAACGCAAATATATGTGAATAGTTACATTTAGAAACACAAATAAATATATGTAAATCTAAGCTAGGACTGACACCAGGAAACAGGTCTGTATATTTATGTTTAGAAAAATCGTTAGGTTTTCTATCTTTATGTTTATGAAAATGACAACTTGCCTAGTTTAGGTGGTTCTAAACTCACTTAATGCTTTACTTTTAACATTATTTTTAAAAGTTTTGGGCGAATGGACTGGGAGGTCGTGGCTATTGGGTCAAGGAAGTAAAAGTGAGTATGTCCTACACGTACATGCGTATGTATGATCTCCTGAGAGATACGAACGGGTATCTTCAAATGAAAAACCTTATTACTCTGTAGCTCGGCAGCTATCCCCTAAAGAGCGTCTCCGCGCCACCACGGGCTCCCTCACTCAGCCCCACGCACGCCCGGCAGCGGCCGACTCGGGGGCAAGCCCGTGAAGAACGCCCGCAAAGGGCTGTCCTGCCATTGACTCGCCCCTCAGCGCGGACTCCCGGACTCGGGTTGATGCCCGCGGTGACACAGCGCCGAGGACCAGGTCGTTCACAGCCGTTACCTCCGATGACCGCAGGGCCGCTTGTGTCAGCGCTGACTGAGGGCTCTCCCCCGTCTGTCGGTCCAGAGCCACCTACGGCAGAGACACGGAGCGTGACAGGGGCAGAGGGAAGAGGACTTCGGCGACATCCGCAAACATCCGACAGCAGAGCAGAGCGCTGCGCGGGCGGGGAGGGGCAGGAAACCCAGACCAGAGCAGGGCAGGCGACCGCACCGAGGGCCTGGGCAGCCCGGGGTGCAGACGGGGCGGAGGACCGCGGCGGCGAGCGCGACCGCGGGCGGAGGGCACGCACCTGCGCCACCTCCGAGCGGGCGGGTGGCCTCCCGCGCCGGGGCTCCGGGCCCCGCGGCCTCAGCGCAGCGGGACGCGGCGGCCACGTGTCCGCGCACGGTGACCGCGACGGGGCCGCCGGGGCGCAGCGCAGCCTTGAGCGGAGCGGCGGGG
Source organism: Lontra canadensis (assembly GCF_010015895.1). Lineage (NCBI taxonomy): Eukaryota > Metazoa > Chordata > Mammalia > Carnivora > Mustelidae > Lontra > Lontra canadensis. Next base: position 4,817 of record NW_022633817.1, read on the forward strand.
CCGAAGCGCACGGCCGACAGGCAGCCGGTGAAGCCGCGCGCGCCGGCCCGCAGCGTGTCGGGGTCCGCGCCGGGGGGCTCTGCGGGAGACAAGCGGGGCAAGCGTTA
>NW_022633818.1:0-4922 GCF_010015895.1 Lontra canadensis
AATGGAATATTACTCAGCCATCAAAAATGATGAAATCTTGCCATTGGCAACAACGTGGATGGAACTAGAGTGTATTATGCTAAATGAAATGTCAGAGAAAGATGAATATGTGATTTAAATTTTGTGTGGAATTTAAGAAACAAAACATGAACATAGAGGAAAGGGAGGAAAAATAAAATTAAAAAAACGGGGGCTCCTGGGTGGCTCAGTGGGTTAAGCCTCGGCCTTCGGCTCAGGTCATGATCTCAGGGTCCTGGGATCGAGTACCGCATCAGGCTCTCTGCTTGGCAGGGAGACTGCTTCCTCCTCTCTCTCTCTGCCTGCCTCTCTGCCTACTTGTGATCTCACTCTGTCAAATAAATAAATAAATAAAATCTTAAAAAAAAAAAAACCAGAGAGGTAAATTATGAGAGACTCTGTAGTTACAAGAACAAACTCAGGGTTGCTGGAGGGGATGTGGAGTAGGGGATGGGTTAAATGGGTAATGGGCATTAAAGAAGGCACTTGTTGGGATAAGCACTGGGTGTTAAATATAAGTGATGAATCACTGAATTCTATTCCTTAAACCAATACTACACTATATGTTAACTAACTTGAATTTAAATAAAAAATAAAAATAAAAAATGCTCAACTTTACAACAGTGTGAAAGTGATAAGCGTTCAGTAGACCTCACACTTTGAAGTTTGAATTTTGATCTTTTCCCAGGCTAGCAAGCTTCTGTGCAATTATTTTCATCAGCTGCAGTTCCCAGCAGCTATGTGATCATGAGCATGTACAGTTGATACCCTGACAACAATTGTGTATCTGTACAGCCATGTTTGTTTTTTCTACTCAGTGCAGTATTCAATATATTACATGAAACATTCAACACTTTACTACAAAATAGACTTCCTATCAGATGATTTTGTCCAACTGCAGGATAATGTGTTTTTGAGCACAATTAAGGTAGACTAGGCTGCTTTGTTTTGTTGACGGTTTCCTTTGCTGTGCAAGAGACTTTTATCTTGATGAAGTCCCAAAAGTTCATTTTTGCTTTTGTTTCCCTTGACTTTGGAGACGTGTCTTGAAAGAAGTTGCTATGGCTGATGTCGAAGAGGTTACTGCCTGTTCTTCTCTAGGATTTTGATGGATTCCTGCCTCGTGTTGAAGTCTTTCAATCATTTAGAGTTTATCTTTCTGTATGGTGTAAGACAATGGTTGAGTTTCATTCTTCTGTACATAGCTGTCCAATTTTCCCAGCACCATTTATTGAGGAGACTGTCTTTTTTTCCACTGGATATTTTTTCCTGCTTTGTTGAAGATTAGTTGACCATAGATTTGAGGGCCCATATCTGGGCTCTCTACTCTGTTTCATTGGTCTATGTGTCTGTTTTTGTGCCAGTCCTATGCTGTGTTGGTGATCACAGCTTTGAAATAAAGCTTGAAATCAGGCTAGGTGATGCCCCTCGCATCGTTTTTCTTTTTCAACATTTCTTTGGTGATTCAAGATCTCCTCTGGTTCCATACAAATTTTAGGATTGTTTATCCCAGTACTTTGAAAAATACCTTTGGTATTTTGATCGGGATGGCGTTGAAGGTATCGATTGCTCTGGGCAGCACAGATATTTTAACAATGTTTATTCTTCCAATCCATGAGCATGGAATGGTTTTCCATCTTTTTGTGTCTTCTTCAATTTCTTTCATGAGTGTTCTGTAGTTCCTTGGGTATAGATCCTTTACCTCTTTGGTTAGGTTTATTTCCAGGTATCATATGGTTGTTGGTGCCATAGTAAATGGAATCGATTCTCTAATTTCCCTTTCTATATTTTCATTGTTAGTGTAGAAGAAAGCAACTGATTTCCGTACATTGATTTTGTATCCTGCCACATTACTGAATTTCTTTATGAATTCTAGTAATTTGGGGGTAGAGACTTTTGGGTTTTCTACATAAAGTATCATGCCATCTATGAAGAGAAGAGAGTTTGACTTCAGAAGATATTTGTAAATGACATTACAGATAAAGGACAGGTATCCAAGATCTACGAAGAACTTCTCAAATTCAACAACCAAAAAACCAAATAAGTCAAAAAATGGGCAGAAGACATGAACAGATGCTCCTCCAAAGAAGACATACGAATGGCTAACAGACACATGAAAACAAGTTCAATATCATTAGCCATCAGGGAAATTCAAATTAAAAACCACATTGAGATACCTCCTTACACCAGTTAGAATGGCAAAAATTGACAAGGCAGGAAACAACAAATGTTGGGGAGGATGCAGAGAAAGGGGAACCCTCTAACACTGTTGGTCAGAATGTAAGTTGGTATAGCCACATTGGAAAACAGTATGGAGGTTCCTCTATTAAAAATAGAGCTACCCTATGACCCAGCAATCGTACTACTGGGTATTTACCCCAAAGATACTGATGTAGTGAAAAGAAGGGGTACATGCACCCCAGTGTTCATAGCAACAATGTCCACAATAGCCAAACTATAAGGAGCTGAGATGCCCTTCAACAGATGAATGGATAAAGAAGATGTGGCTCATATATACAATGTAAAATTACTCGGCCATCAGAAAGGGTGAATACCCATCATTTGCATCAACATGGCTGGAACTGGAGGGGATTACGCTAAGTGAAATAAGTCAAGCAGAGAAAGACAATTATCATATAGTTTTCCTTATATATGGAACATAAGGAATAGTGTGGAGGACATTAGGAGAAGGAAGGGAAAAATGAAGTGGGGGAAATCAGAGGGGGAGATGAACCATGAGAGTCTACAGACTCCAGGAAACAAACTGAGTGTTTCAGAGGGGAGGGTGGGTGGGGGAATGGGTTAGCCTGGTGATGGGTATTAAGGAGGGCATGTATTGCATGGAGCACTGCGTTATACACAAACAATGAATCAGAGAACACTACATCAAAAAATAATGATTTACTGTTTGGTGACTAACATAACATAACATAACATAAAAAAGAAAAAGTAGGCTAGGCTAAGTTATAATGTTGGGTAGGTTTTGTGTATTAAATGTATTTTTTACTTTTAATATCTTCAATCGAAAATGGGTTTATTGGGAACGAACCCCATCACAAGTCAAGGAATATATGTAGTCAGAAAGAAACTGCCTTGAGAGAGATGAACTCAATGATTATCAATTGAAAAAAAAGTATCCATTTGATTCATCTTTTAGACAAACATATTTTAGAAATAAAACATTTTCCCCCTTGGAATAATATGTATACAATTATATAAATGTATATTATATACAGTGTACTATAATATATATTATATAGTAAATAATAGTTATAAATATTATATAATAAATTGATATTACTATAATAGGATAATATATTTCCCTCTTAGGATAGTACATGTTTATATATATCAATCATATATTATATGTAGTATATTTTATTCTATTTATAAATACACATTGCATATATATTTATGTATATACTCATCTCTTAGAAATGCAAAAATAACAACATTTTCCCCTTAGGATAATATATGTGTATTTATATGTAATATATGTTAGACTACACAATATAGGATATATAATTATGTATATAAAATATGGAGTTATATCCAATACATTTAGTATATGTTATAATATGTAAATATACATTTCATTTATGGACATATATAATATAAATTCATCTTTTATAGAAACAGAAAAACAAAACCTAGAAAAATAGTTGTATATTTAGATGTAGTTATATATATAAAAATATAACATGTATATATTAACATGTACCTATAATCAAATTTAACATACACAGTACATAGTTTATATAAGTACATATTTTTAGTTTATACATTATGTAATTATATTATAAATTCTATAAATTTATAAATTATAAACTAGATAATTTATATATATCATTGAGTTGTATATTATATATAATAGTTTTTATATAATCATATAACATATATTTTACATAATACATATTATATTGCATGGTATATTATGTATATTATATATTATATGGTATATACTACATTACATATAAACACATATTATTCTAAGGGGATAAATTTTATATTTTCCTGTAAGAGATAAATATAGGTAATATATATTTATAGGTAGTATGGAACGAACACAAAACCATATAATTCATATGGTAAAATGTTGAAACTTTGACCAAAATATGAAAACTGCTAAAGCTGTCAGAAAAAGACAAGACAAAAAGCTTTCATGTATATCTATAAACTAAAGGTGATACTCTCCAAAGGTTTAAAAATTGTAATTGCTACTTCCATTTAAAAATTCTAATTCTAGGGGCATCTGGGTGCCTCAGTTGGTTAAGTGTCTTACTCTTGGTTTTGGCTCAGGTCATGATCTCAGGGTCCTGGGACTGAACCCTGGGTCAAACTCTGGGCTCATGGAGGAGCTGGCTTGAGGGTTCTTTCCTTCTCCCTCTGCCCCTTCCACCACTCATGCATGAGCACGCTCTTGCTCTCTCTCTCTCCCAAATAAATAAAATCTTTCCTAAAAATAAAATAAAAACTTTAATTCTAAATTTTTAAAAAAACTATATACAAACTGAAATTTAACCAGAGGCCCCTGCCCCCTCCAAAAAAAAATCAGTACTAAGCAAGACCCAGAACAGCTCATAATTTACAGTTCTGCATGAACAACTCTTTTAGGACTTATCCCATAAAGTACTTTATTTTACAATCTGCTTATCTTGTAGAACTAATTTTGTCCACTTTGTTTCATTAAAATTTCATACAGTGTAAAAGAACTGTAGGTAAATAATCCACCTAAAACTTCTGTTAACATCGTCCTTTTTTTCTGTAGATGATTCTGAGACTGTCTCATTCTACTGGTATTGGATCCTACTCGTTCTTTTGTCTCCTGGCAGTTAGAACTACTGCTTCCAAGGCCTGTATTTTCACTGCCTTCAGGAAATAAATCTTTCTCAGCTTGAAACAGA
>NW_022633819.1:0-480 GCF_010015895.1 Lontra canadensis
TGGAACAGAATAGAGAGCCCAGAAATAGACCCTCAACTCTATGGTCAACTAATCTTTGACAAAGCAGGAAAGAATGTCCAATGGAAGAAAGAGAGCCTCTTCAATAAATGGTGTTGGGAAAATTGGATAGCCACATGCAGAAAAATGAAATTGGGTCATTTCCTTACACCACACACGAAAATAGACTCAAAATGGATGAAGGACCTCAATGTGAGAAAGGAATCCATCAAAATCCTTGAGGAGAACGCAGGCAGCAACCTCTTCGACCTCAGCCGCAGCAACATCTTCCTAGGAACATCGCCAAAGGCAAGGGAAGCAAGGGCAAAAATGAACTATTGGGATTTTATCAAGATCAAAAGCTTTTGCACAGCAAAGGAAACAGTTCACAAAACCAAAAGACAACTGACAGAATGGGAGAAGATATTTGCAAACAACATATCAGATAAAGGGCTAGTGTCCAGAATCTATAAAGAACTTAGC
>NW_022633819.1:580-3694 GCF_010015895.1 Lontra canadensis
TGGACAGCCACATGCAGAAAAATGAAATTGGATCATTTCCTTATACCACACACGAAAATAGACTCAAAATGGATGAAGGACCTCAATGTGAGAAAGGAATCCATCAAAATCCTTGAGGAGAACACAGGCAGCAACCTCTTCGACCTCAGCCGCAGCAACATCTTCCTAGGAACATCGCCAAAGGCAAGGGAAGCAAGGGCAAAAATGAACTATTGGGATTTTATCAAGATCAAAAGCTTTTGCACAGCAAAGGAAACAGTTCACAAAACCAAAAGACAACTGACAGAATGGGAGAAGATATTTGCAAACGACATATCAGATAAAGGGCTAGTGTCCAGAATCTATAAAGAACTTAACAAACTCAACACCCAAAGAACAAATAATCCAATCAAGAAATGGGCAGAAGGCATAAACAGACATTTCTGCAAAGAAGACATCCAGATGGACAACAGACACATGAAAAAGTGCTCCACATCACTTGGTATCAGGGAAATACAAATCAAAACCACAATGAGATATCACCTCACACCAGTCAGAATGGCTAAAATTAACAAGTCAGGAAATGACAGATGCTGGCGAGTATGCGGAGAAAGTGGCACCCTCCTACATTGTTGGTGGGAATGCAAGCTGGTGCAACCACTCTGGAAAACAGCATATAGGTTCCTCAAAATGTTGAAAATAGAACTAACCTATGACCCAGTAATTGCACTGTTGGGTATTTACCCTAAAGATACAAACGTAGTGATCCAAAGGGGCATGTGCACCCAAATGTTTATAGCGGCAATGTCTACAATAGCCAAACTATGGAAAGAACCTAGATGTCCATCAACAGACGAATGGATAAAGAAGATGTGGTATATATACACAATGGAATACTATGCAGCCATCTAAAGAAATGAAATCTTGCCATTTGCGACAACATGGATGGAACTAGAGGGTATCATGCTTAGCGAAATAAGTCAATCGGAGAAAGACAACTATCATATGATCTCCCTGATATGAGGGAGAGGAGATGCAACATGGGGGGTTAAGGGGGTAGGAGAAGAGTAAATGAAACAAGATGGGTTTGGGAGGGAGACAAACCATAAGTGACTCTTAACCTCACAAAACAAACTGAGGTTTGATGAGGGGAGGGGGGTGAGGGGGTGGGGTTATGGACATTGGGGAGGGTATGTGCTATGGTGAGTGCTGTGAAGTGTGCAAACCTGGCGATTCACAGACCTGTACCCCTGGGGATATAAATATATTATATGTTTATAAAAAATAAAATAAAAAACAAAAAAACAAAAGAAACCCTACACTGAAAAGATGGAAGATGCTTTGAATAGGGATATTCAATAGAGACAATCCATATCAGTGTGCAGAACAGATCTTGAAATTGTGGGAGACACATCCACTTTATGAATTTATCACCATTATCAAGATTTGTTAGGGCCTTAAATAAGAAGTCCTTCAGTCATTTGATATTCCCTATTACCTAGATGATTATTTGGATTGATAATATATTTTTGAAAAAGGAATAGTAGCTAGTTTATAAAATCTACCATTTATCTTATCAAAAGATACCATCAAAATATTTGTAGAAGTGTTCATGATTTTTCCAAAGAAGGATACATTTGAAAGTCCCCAGGAAGTAGTAGTAGATAATATTAGTCTTTGTGGCTTGAAGAGGTCTCACAGATCATAGTGCTACAGATAAAAATAAAAGAGGTCATGGAAATAAGCCTGAGAAACTTCAAAATTTAAAGATGAGATAGAGGAAGAGATTCTAGTAAAGGAGGTTGAAGTTGTCTCCTGTGGGTTACAGTTATTTAAATTTACTGAGATTTAAGTTCCTTATGTATAAAATATAACCTACTTCAATCAGATATTAAGATAATTCAATTATTTAGCTTTTGAAAAAGTGACTATAATATAGTAAGCACTCAATAAATGTAAGTTAACTTGAATGAGCCCAAGAAGTCTGTAATCTTACATTATTATATAGTTTCTTAAGTGATTTTGATGAATAGCTAGTCATGCACTCTATCAAATATCACACCACACACTCATGTCAAATATGGCTACTTTAAAAAATGCATTTTGAGGGGAGGAGTCAAGATGGCAGAGAAGTAGCAGCTGAGACTACTTCAGGTTGCGGGAGATCAGCTAGATAGCTTATCTAAAGATTGCAAACACCTACAAATCCAACGGGAGATCGAAGAGAAGAAGAACAGCAATTCTAGAAACAGAAAATCAACCACTTGCTGAAAGGTAGGACTGGCGGAGAAGTGAATCCAAAGGGACGGGAAGATAGACCGCGGGGGGAGGGGCCGGCTCCCGGCAAGCGGCGGAGCAACGGAGCACAAAATCGAGACTTTTAAAAGTCTGTTCCGCTGAGGGACATCGCTCCAGAGGCTTAACTGGGGTGAAGCCCATGCGGGGCCAGTGTGGCCTCAGGTCCCGCAGGGTCACAGAAGGATTGGGGTGTCTGAGTGTCGCAGAGCTCGCAGGTATTAGAACAGGGAAGCCGGCTACAGAGACGGAGCCGAGGAGTGAGCTCACAGCTCGGGCTTACCTTGAACCGGTCGCAGGCTCGGTGAGCTCAGAGCGCAGCCAGAGGCCAGGCAGACGGGAGTAATTGGACGCTGTTCCCTGAGGGCGCACTGAGGAGTGGGACCCCGAGCTCTCGGCTCCTCCGGGCCGGAGACTGGGAGGCCGCCATCTTCCTTCCCGTCCTCCGGACTCTACGGAAAGCGCTCAGGGAACAAAAGCTCCCGAAAGCAAACCCGAGCGGATTACTCAGCCCGGGACCTGGTAAGGGCGGTGCGACTCCGCCTGGGGCAAAGACACTTGAGAATCACTACAACAGGCCCCTCCCCCAGAAGATCAACAAGAAACCCAGCCAGGACCAAGTTCACTTACAAGGAGTGCGGTTTCAATACCAAGGAGAGCACCGGAATTCCAGAGGAAGAGAAAGCAAAGCACGGAACTCATGGCTTTCTCCCCATGATTCTTTAGCCTTGCAGTTAATTTAATTTTTTTTTCTTTTTCAATTTTTTTCTCTTCTTCTGCTAAATTTTTTTTTACTTTTACCCTTTTCTTTTTTAACGTTTTTTAACTAGTTTATCTAAT
>NW_022633819.1:3794-4919 GCF_010015895.1 Lontra canadensis
GATTTGGGATCTCTTCTGATTTGGCTAAAGCATATTTTCCTGGGGTTGTTGCCACCCTTTTAGTATTTTACTTACTCCTTCATATACTCTTATCTGGACAAAATGACAAGGCGGAAAAATTCACCACAAAAAAAAGAACAAGAGGCAGTACCAAAGGCTAAGGACCTAATCAATACAGACATTGGTAATATGTCAGATTTAGAGTTCAGAATGACGATTCTCAAGGTTCTAGCTGGGCTCGAAAAAGGCATGGAAGATATTAGAGAAACCCTCTCGGGAGATATAAAAGCCCTTTCTGGAGAAATAAAAGAACTAAAATCTAATCAAGTTGAAATAAAAAAAAGCTATTAATGAGGTGAAATCAAAAATGGAGGCTCTCACTGCTAGGATAAATGAGGCAGAAGAAAGAATTAGCGATATAGAAGACCAAATGACAGAGAATAAGGAAGCTGAACAAAAGAGGGACAAACAACTACTGGACCACGAGGGCAGAATTCGAGAGATAAGTGACACCATAAGACGAAACAACATTAGAATAATTGTGATTCCAGAAGAAGAAGAAAGAGAGAGGGGAGCAGAAGGTATATTGGAGAGAATTATTGGAGAGAATTTCCCCAATATGGCAAAGGGAACAAGCATCAAAATCCAGGAGGTTCAGAGAACCCCACTCAAAATCAATAAGAATAGGTCCACACCCCGTCACCTAATAGTCAAATTTACAAGTCTTAGTGACAAAGAGAAAATCCTGAAAGCAGCCCGGGAGAAGAAGTCTGTAACATACAATGGTAAAAATATTAGATTGGCAGCAGACTTATCCACAGAGACCTGGCAGGCCAGAAAGAGCTGGCATGATATATTCAGAGTACTAAACGAGAAAAACATGCAGCCAAGAATACTATATCCAGCTAGGCTATCATTGAAAATAGAAGGAGAGATTAAAAGCTTCCAGGACAAACAAAAACTGAAAGAATTTGCAAACACCAAGCCAGCTCTACAGGAAATATTGAAAGGGGTCCTCTAAGCAAAGAGAGAACCTAAAAGTAGTAGATCAGAAAGGAACAGAAACAATATACAATAGCAGTCACCTTACAGGCAATACAATGGCACTAAATTCATATCTCTCAA
>NW_022633820.1:0-4918 GCF_010015895.1 Lontra canadensis
CTGGAACATATTCTGTCTGAATAAAACATAACTGCTAAATGAACAACGGGACCATGGAGGCAGCCGCCTTGATTCAAACCCTGACTCTGTCACTTACCAGCTATGTCACCCTGGACAAGATTCTTAACCTCTCTGGATCTCATCCATAAAATGAGGAGAATATTACCCACTCTATTTGGAGGATTACCTGAATTAATTCACGTAAAAGTATTTCTGGCAGTGTTGGGCACTTGGAAAGTGCTGATTAAATGCTAATTATTACGATTACAAACAAAGAAGTACGTTACCAAAACAAATCAGATGAGGGGGAGGAGTCAAGATGGCGGAGAAGTAGCAGGCTGAGACTACTTCAGGTAGAGGGAGATCAGCTAGATAGCTTATCTAAAGATTGCAAACACCTACAAATCCAACGGGAGATCGAAGAGAAGAAGAACAGCAATTCTAGAAACAGAAAATCAACCACTTTCTGAAAGGTAGGACTGGCGGAGAAGTGAATCCAAAACGACGGGAAGATAGACTGCGGGGGGAGGGGCCGGCTCCCGGCAAGACGCGGAGCAACGGAGCACAAAATCAGGACTTTTAAAAGTCTGTTCTGCTGAGGGACATCGCTCCAGAGGCTTAACTGGGGTGAAGTGCACGCGGGGTCAGCGAGGCCTCAGGTCCCGCAGGGTCACAGAAGGATCGGGGGTGTCTGAGTGTCGCAGAGCTTACAGGTATTAGAACCGGGAAGCCAGCTACAGAGACAGAGCCAGGGTGACGGGAGCAATTGGGCGCTGTTCTCTGAGGGCGCACTGAGGAGTGGGGCCCCAGACTCTCGGCTCCTCTGGGCCGGAGACTGGGAGGCCACCAACTTCATTCCCGTCCTCCGGAACTCTACGGAAAGCACTCGGAACAAAAGCTCCCGAAAGCAAACCCGAGCAGATTACTCAGCCCGGCCCCTGGTAAGGGCGGTGCAACTCCGCCTGGGGCAAAGACACTTGAGAATCACTATAACAGGCCCCTCCTCCAGAAAATCAACAAGAAACCCAGCCAGAACCAAGTTCACCTACCAAGGAGTGCAGTTTCAATACCAAGGAGAGCAGCAGAATTCCAGAGGAGGAGAAAGCAAAGCACGGAACTCATGGCTTTCTCCCCATGATTCTTTAGCCTTGCAGTTAATTTAATTTTTTTTCTTTTTCAATATTTTTTTCTCTTATTCTGCTAAATTTTTTTAACTTTTACCCTTTTCTTTTTTAACGTTTTTTAACTAGTTTATCTAATATATATATATTTATTTTTTCCTTTTTATATTTTTTCATTATTGGCTTTCTTTTTTTGTTTCTTTTTTTTTCTTTTCTTTTTTTCTTTCTGAACCTCTTTATATCCCCTTACCCCGCCCTCACGATTTGGGATCTCTTCTGATTTGGCTAAAGCATATTTTCCTGGGGTTGTTGCCGCACTTTTAGTATTTTACTTGTTCCTTCATATACTCTTTTATCTGGACAAAATGACAAGGCAGAAAAATTCACCACAAAAAAAAGAACAAGAGGCAGTACCAAAGGCTAGGGACCTAATCAATACAGACATTGGTAATATGTCAGATCTAGAGTTCAGAATGACGATTCTCAAGGTTCTAGCCAGGCTCGAAAAAGGCATGGAAGATATTAGAGAAACCCTCTCGGGAGATATAAAAGCCCTTTCTGGAGAAATTAAAGAACTAAAATCTAATCAAGTTGAAATCAAAAAAGCTATTAATGAGGTGCAATCAAAAACGGAGGCTCTCACTGCAGGATAAATGAGGCAGAAGAAAGAATTAGCGATATAGAAGACCAACTGACAGAGAATAAAGAAGCTGAGCAAAAGAGGGACAAACAGCTACTGGACCGCGAGGGCAGAATTCGAGAGATAAGTGACACCATAAGACGAAACAACATTAGAATAATTGGGATTCCAGAAGAAGAAGAAAGAGAGAGGGGAGCAGAAGGTATATTGGAGAGAATTATTGGAGAGAATTTCCCCAATATGGCAAAGGGAACAAGCATCAAAATCCAGGAGGTTCAGAGAACCCCCCTCAAAATCAATAAGAATAGGTCCACACCCCGTCACCTAATAGTCAAATTTACAAGTCTTAGTGACAAAGAAAAAATCCTGAAAGCAGCCCGGGAAAAGAAGTCTGTAACATACAATGGTAAAAATATTAGATTGGCAGCAGACTTATCCACAGAGACTTGGCAGGCCAGAAAGAGCTGGCATGATATATTCAGAGTACTAAATGAGAAAAACATGCAGCCAAGAATACTATATCCAGCTAGGCTATCATTGAAAATAGAAGGAGAGACAAAAAGCTTCCAGGACAAACAAAAACTGAAAGAATTTGCAAACACCAAACCAGCTCTACAGGAAATATTGAAAGGGGTCCTCTAAGCAAAGAGAGAGCCTAAAAGTAGTAGATCAGAAAGGAACAGAAACAATATACAATAACAGTCACCTTACAGGCAATACAATGGCACTAAATTCATATCTCTCAATAGTTACCCTGAATGTTAATGGGCTAAATGCCCCAATCAAAAGACACAGGGTATCAGAATGGATAAAAAAACAAAACCCATCTATATGTTGCCTACAAGAAACTCATTTTAAACCCGAAGACACCTTCAGATTTAAAGTGAGGGGGTGGAAAAGAATTTACCATGCTAATGGACATCAGAAGAAAGCAGGAGTGGCAATCCTTATATCAGATCAATTAGATTTTAAGCCAAAGACTATAATAAGAGATGACGAAGGACACTATATCATACTCGAAGGATCTGTCCAACAAGAAGATCTAACAATTTTAAATATCTATGCCCCTAACGTGGGAGCAGCCAACTACATAAACCAATAATAACAAAATCAAAGAAACACATCAACAATAATACAATAATAGCAGGGGACTTTAACACTCCCCTCACTGAAATGGACAGATCATACAAGCAAAAGATCAACGAGGAAATAAAGGCCTTAAATGACACACTGGACCAGATGGATATCACAGATATATTCAGAACATTTCATCCCAAAGCAACAGAATACACATTCTTCTCTAGTGCCCATGGAACATTCTCCAGAATAGATCACATCCTCGGTCCTAAATCAGGTCTCAACCGGTATCAAAAGATTGGGATCATTCCCTGCATATTTTCAGACCACAGTGCTCTGAAGCTAGAACTCAATCACAAGAGGAAATTTGGAAAGAACCCAAATACATGGAGACTCAACAGCATCCTTCTAAAGAATGAATGGGTCAACCAGGAAATTAAAGAAGAATTGAAAAAATTCATGGAAACAAATGATAATGAAAACACAATGGTTCAAAATCTGTGGGACACAACAAAGGCAGTCCTGAGAGGAAAATATATAGTGGTACAAGCCTTTCTCAAGAAACAAGAAAGGTCTCAGGTACACAACCTAACCCTACACCTATAGGAGCTGGAGAAAGAACAAGAAAGAAACCCTAAACCCAGCAGGAGAAGAGAAATCATAAAGATCAGAGCAGAAATCAATGAAATAGAAACCAAAAAAACAATAGAACAAATCAACGAAACTAGGAGCTGGTTCTTTGAAAGAATTAATAAGATTGATAAACCCCTGGCCAGACTTATCAAAAAGAAAAGAGAAAGGACCCAAATAAATAAAATAATGAATGAAAGAGGAGAGATCACAACCAACACCAAAGAAATACAGACAATCATAAGAACATATTATGAGCAACTCTATGCCAACAAATTTGACAATCTGGAAGAAATGGATGCATTCCTAGAGGCATATAAACTACCACAACTGAACCAGGAAGAAATAGAAAGCCTGAACAGACCCATAACCAGTAAGGAGATTGAAACAGTCATCAAAAATCTCCAAACAAACAAAAGCCCAGGGCCAGACGGCTTCCCGGAGGAATTCTTCCAAACATTTAAGGAAGAACTAATTCCTATTCTCCTGAAACTGTTCCAAAAAATAGAAATGGAAGGAAAACTTCCAAACTCATTTTATGAGGCCAGCATCACCTTGATCCCCAAACCAGACAGGGATCCCATCAAAAAAGAGAACTACAGACCAATATCCTTGATGAACACTGATGCAAAAATTCTCACCAAAATACTAGCCAATAGGATTCAACAGTACATTAAAAGGATTATTCACCATGACCAAGTGGGATTTATTCCAGGGCTGCAAGGTTGGTTCAACATCCGCAAATCAATCCATGTGATACAACACATTAATAAAAGAAAGAACAAGAACCATATGATACTCTCCATAGATGCTGAAAAAGCATTTGACAAAGTACAGCATCCCTTCCTGATCAAAACTCTTCAAAGTGTAGGGATAGAGGGCACATACCTCAATATTATCAAAGCCATCTATGAAAAACCCACCGCAAATATCATTCTCAATGGAGAAAAACTGAAAGCATTTCCGCTAAGGTCAGGAACACAGCAGGGATGTCCGTTATCACCACTGCTATTCAACATAGTACTAGAAGTCCTAGCCTCAGCAATCAGACAACAAAAAGAAATTAAAGGCATCCAAATCGGCAAAGAAGAAGTCAAACTATCACTCTTCGCAGATGATATGATACTATATGTGGAAAACCCAAAGACTCCACTCCAAAACTGCTAGAACTGGTCCAGGAATTCAGTAAAGTGTCAGGATATAAAATCAATGCACAGAAATCAGTTGCATTTCTCTACACCAACAAGACAGAAGAAAGAGAAATTAAGGAGTCAATCCCATTTACAATTGCACCCAAAACTATAAGATACCTAGGAATAAACCTAACCAAAGAGACTAAGAATCTATACACAGAAAACTATAAAGTACTCATGAAAGAAATTGAGGAAGACACAAAGAAATGTAAAAATGTTCCATGCTCCTGGATTGGAAGAATAAATATTGTGAAAAT
>NW_022633821.1:0-4915 GCF_010015895.1 Lontra canadensis
AAAAAAAAAAGGTACCAATCTGGTGACTGATGTTGATAATGTGAGAAGTAATGCATGTATAGGGTTAAGAGGTATATAAGAAATCTCTATATCCTCCTTTCAATTTTGCTATAAACCTAAAACGGCTCCAAAAATTAAAATTTTAATTAAGAGAAAGTTAAAATTGATTAAAGCACATGCTTAATGAAAGAAGACATCTATAATAATAATCATATATCTCTTGTTCACAACAGTAAAAGAGGCTTCTGGGGTTTTAAAGATGGTATTGTTCACATTCTTCGATCCCATCTAAATTTCAAACCAACTGAGAAATTGAGAAATAAAAAGTCAGACTGATGGAAATAAAGACATGATCTTTATTACTTAGACATGGGACCAAACTTTGGCTTCCTAATTTTCTTCCCTCATTCTCATCCCCATCCCGAAGTCTGGACCTTCAGAGATCCATTTAAAGAAGAACATAGATCTAACTAGGGTAAACCTACTTAATCAGAATTGTAATCCCACACCCTGGAACCATGAGAGAGAGAGAGAAAGGTGGGGGCTCTGATTCACTCAATGAGACCCTAGACATGAAGGCAGGAGCAAGTATAGAGTCCAAGCTCCCAGAACCATGCAGCTCTAAACCAGAGAAACAAAATGTGTCTCCATATTATCACCCATCAGGGAAACTACTCCTCCTAAAAGAAATACACAAGGGTGTGTAGGAACAGAGGCCAGAAAACTGCCTTCCATTCTCATCACTTCCGGACAGTGAAAATTTCAAACTTCATTGGAAATGTTAAAGAGTATAGGAGAAGAATAGAGAAGAGACAATTGCACCTCAATCTACAGCAAAGGCAGATCTGAAGGGCCAAGAATTTCTTCTTTCTAAATGACAAAGTCAAATTGACCACTTTCTTTTAATGGTAGTGGAGCACCGCTGGCTCTCTTCTCAAACACCCTTTCATATAAAGATACCTAGTAAATAACAACATTGCTCTGTCTCCCCTTTTTCTTTCATAGCTCTCATTAGAATTCATTTATGGACATTCAACCAGTAGCTTACAATTATGATTAGAAGGACTTACCAATGAAATCTCTTCTCATAACAATTGTACTTCACTATCAATTCCACCAAAAAAAAAAAAAAAAAAAAGGAAATCCTTTTTAAAAAAGCAACTTAAAATACTGGCTAAAATAAACCTTTAATGAAAGGTTATAATATCTTCTTACACCTTTCCTATAAATGCATATAAATGGAAAAGTTTTTCAATGCTAATTCAGGCAGTGAATGAGCTATTTCTTGTAGCTGTAATTCTTGTAGTTTGGGATCTATATAGCTATAGATCCCAAACTGCTCTATAGAGAGGCATCCTTAAGGCTGACTTCTGATGTCTGTATCTGATATGTGACACACTAAAGAGAAAAATAAGTTATTTGTAATACAACAGAATGTGGCTTAACAACAAAAGCACCCACCTGACAAGAGCACTGATCATTCTTAGATGAAAGTAATAGTGCTTGCCTAAAAAGATTCCATTGAACTCCTGAAGTTGGGGCACTCAGAATTTGAGTTCTGAGTGACCTTAGAGATAATCTAGTGATTCTCAACCTGGCAGGGATAGGGAGCACTTCCATTAAGAATCACTATATGAGTGTCCAGAATCTATAAAGAACTTAGCAAACTCAACACCCAAAGAACAAATAATCCAATCAAGAAATGGGCAGAAGACATGAACAGACATTTCTGCCAAGAAGACATCCAGATGGCCAACAGACACATGAAAAAGTGCTCCATATCACTCGGCATCAGGGAAATACAAATCAAAACCACAATGAGATACCACCTCACACCAGTCAGAATGGCTAAAATTACCAAGTCCGGAAATGACAGATGCTGGCGAGGATGTGGAGAAAGGGGAACCCTCCTACACTGTTAGTGGGAATGCAAGCTGGTGCAACCACTCTGGAAAACAGCATGGAGGTTCCTCAAAATGTTGAAAATAGAACTACCCTATGATGCAGCAATTGCACTGCTGGGTATTTACCCTAAAGATACAAACGTAGTGATCCGAAGGGGCACGTGCACACGAATGTTTACAGCAGCAATGTCTACAATAGCCAAACTATGGAAAGAACCTAGATGTCCATCAACAGACGAATGGATAAAGAAGATGTGGTATATATACACAATGGAATACTATGCAGCCATCAAAAGAAATGAAATCTTGCCATTTGCGACAACGTGGATGGAACTAGAGGGTATCATGCTTAGCGAAATAAGGCAATCGGAGAAAGACAACTATCATATGATCTCCCTGATATGAGGGAGAGGAGATGCAACATGGGGGTTAAGGGGGTAGGAGAAGAGTAAATGAAGCAAGATGGGATTGGGAGGGAGATAAACCATAAGTGACTCTTAATCTCAGAAAACAAACTGAGGGTTGCTGAGGGGAGGGGGTTGGGGGGGTGGGGTTATTATGGACATTGGGTAGGGTATGTGCTATGGTGAGTGCTGTGAAGTGTGTAAACCTGGCGATTCACAGACCTGTACCCCTGGGGAAAAAATATATATGTTTATAAAAAATAAAATTAAAAAATCTGCTATACAGTAGCACCATCAGGGCAAAGACAATCTCTGTCCAGTAACTACCACATGTGGTACATAGTGGGTGCCCAACTAAGTTTGTCTAATAAAAATGAAAGAACACACACACACACACACACACACACAAGAATCACTATATGGAGAGGGGAGGAGTCAAGATGACGGAGAAGTAGCAGGCTGAGACTATTTCAGGTAGCAGGAGATCAGCTAGATAGCTTATCTAAAGATTGCAAACACCTACAAATCCAACGAGAGATCAAAGAGAAGAACAGCAATTCTGGAAACAGAAAATCAACCACTTTCTGAAAGGTAGGACTGGCGGAAAAGTGAATCCAAAGCGACGGGAAGATAGACCGCAGGGGGAGGGGCCGGCTCCCGGCAAGCGGCGGAGCAACGGAGCACAAAATCAGGACTCTTAAAAGTCTGTTCCACTGAGGGACATCGCTCCACAGGCTTAACTGGGGTGAAGCCCATGCAGGGTCAGCGTGGCCTCAGGTCCCAGAGGGTTACAGAAGGATCGGGGTGTCTGAGTGTCGCAGAGCTTATAGGTATTAGAACGGGGAAGCCAGCTACAGAGACAGAGCCGAGGAGTGAGCTCTAAACTCGGGTTACCTTGAACCGGTCGCAGGCTCGGTGAGCTCGGAGCGCGGCCAGAGGCCAGGGTGACGGGAGTAATTGGGCGCTGTTCTCTGAGGGCGCACTGAGGAGTGGGGCCCCGGGCTCTTGGCTCCTCCGGGCCGGAGACTGGGAGGCCGCCATCTTCATTCCCGTCCTCCGGAACTCTACGGAAAGCGCTCAGGGAACAAAAGCTCCCGAAAGCAAACCCGAGCGGATTACTCAGCCCGGCCCCTGGTAAGGGCGGTGCAACTCCGCCTGGGGCAAAGACACTTGAGAATCACTACAACAGGCCCCTCCCCCAGAAGATCAACAAGAAACCCAGCCAGGACCAAGTTCACCTACCAAGGAGTGCAGTTTCAATACCAAGGAGAGCAGCGGAATTCCAGAGGAGGAGAAAGCAAAGCACGGAACTCATGGCTTTCTCCCCATGATTCTTTAGCCTTGCAGTTAATTAAATTTTTTTTCTTTTTCAATTTTTTTCTCTTCTTCTGCTAAATTTTTTTAAACTTTTACCCTTTTCTTTTTTTAACATTTTTTAACTAGTTTATCTAATATATACATATTTTTTTTCCTTTTTATATTTTTTCTTTATTCATTTTCTTCTTTTAATTGTTTAATTTTTTTTTTCTTTCTGAACCTCTTTTTATCCCCTTTCTCCCCCCTCACGATTTGGGAACTCTTCTAATTTGGTTAAAGCATATTTTCCTGAGGTTGTTGCCACCCTTTTAGTATTTTACTTGCTCCTTCATATACTCTTATCTGGAAAAAATGACATGGCGAAAAAATTCACCACAAAAAAAAAAAAAAGAACAAGAGGCAGTACCAAAGGCTAGGGACCTAATCAATACAGACATTGGTAATATGTCAGATCTAGAGTTCAGAATGACGATTCTCAAGGTTCTAGCTGGGCTCGAAAAAGGCATGGAAGATATTAGAGAAACCCTCTCGGGAGATATAAAAGCCCTTTCTGGAGAAATCAAAGAACTAAAATCTAACCAAGTTGAAATCAAAAAAGCTATTAATGAGGTGCAATCAAAAATGGAGGCTCTCACTGCTAGGATAAATGAGGCAGAAGAGAGAATTAGCGATATAGAAGACCAAATGACAGAGAATAAAGAAGCTGAGCAAAAGAGGGACAAACAGCACTGGACCACGAGGGGAGAATTCGAGAGATAAGTGACACCATAAGACGAAACAACATTAGAATAATTGGGATTCCAGAAGAAGAAGAAAGAGAGAGGGGAGCAGAAGGTATATTGGAGAGAATCATTGGAGAGAATTTCCCCAATATGGCAAAGGGAACAAGCATCAAAATCCAGGAGCTTCAGAGAACCCCACTCAAAATCAATAAGAATAGGTCCACACCCTGCCACCTAATAGTAAAATTTACAAGTCTTAGTGACAAAGAGAAAATCCTGAAAGCAGCCCAGGAAAAGAAGTCTGTAACATACAATGGTAAAAACATTAGATTGGCAGCAGACGTATCCACAGAGACCTGGCAGGCCAGAAAGAGCTGGCATGATATATTCAGAGCACTAAATGAGAAAAACATGCAGCCAAGAATACTATATCCAGCTAGGCTATCACTGAAAATAGAAGGAGAGATAAAAAGCTTCCAGGACAAACAAAAACTGAAAGAATTCGCAAACACCAAACCAGTTCTACAGGAAATATTGAAAGGGGTCCTCTAAGCAAAGAGAGACCCTA
>NW_022633822.1:0-4913 GCF_010015895.1 Lontra canadensis
TTTTTTTTTTTTAAAGATTTTATTTATTTATTTGACAGAGATCACAAGTAGGCAGAGAGGCAGGCAGGGGGTGCAGGGTGGGCAGCAGGCTCTCTGCTAAGCAGAGAGCCTGATGTGGGGCTCGATCCCAGGACCCTGGGATCATGACCTGAGCTGAAGGCAGAGGCTTAACCCACTGAGCCACCCAGGCGCCCCTACTTTGTCTTATTCTTTAACATTTGCTAAAAATTTCATGTGGCAGTGGTGCATGGCTGGCTCAGCTGGTAGTGCAGGTGACTCTTAATCCTCAGGGTTGTGAGTTTGAGCGCTATGTTGGGCATGGAGCCGACCTTGAAAAAAAAATTCACTTGGAAGTGTATTTGGTATTCACTTCCTAGATTACTATTTGTGTGATACCATGTAGGTATTTTGTATCGCTCCAGCAGTAGAAGTGAACCCACAATTAACTGACCAGAATTACCTCCCAAGTCTCAAGGAAGATAGAATAGTTAAGAAGTTCCCATCTACTGCCTTATGGGAGTGTTCAGCGTAATCGTAGTTAGAAGGTACCTGAAGGTGAGATACATACACTGTGAAACTACTTTCAGTGTTCTGAGGATTATAAACTTGGTGTTTCCCAGGATACAGGGAATTCGCAGCTAGGAATCTTTGTGTTTACGAGGTTTATCAGTAAGATAGCTGCATGTAGCTCAGAATACATTTTTCATAGCAAACATGATAAGTTCTAGTTAAAGTTCCTAAAAACCTCTTTAATCCATAAGTAACTTATGTTCCTGTTCCTAGTCCTGATATCAGGGGCTATGGCAAAGAACAGTAGAGGAGGAGTTGAAAAAGTGTTCACTTCTTGGGAGGGTTGGAGTCAGTCTTGGGATAAAATTTTAATTAGAAGAAAAGTTTGTCATCAGAGTCTTTAGGCTTTCCTTTTACAACATTTACCCAGTTCCTATTGCTTCTTTCTATAGGCAGTCCATTGTTTTGTTTTGTTTTTTAATATTTTTAATTTATTTATTTGACAAAGAGAGATCACAAGTAGGCAGAGAGGCAGGCAGAGGGGGTGGAAGCAGGCTCCCGGCTGAGCAGAGAGCCTGATGCGGGGCTCGATCCCAGGACCCTGAGACCATGACCTGAGCTGAAGGCAGAGGCTTAACCCACGGAGCCAGCCAGGCGCCCCAGTCCATTGTCTTTCTACTGTGATGATAAGGCTTTCCCAAATTATAGTCTAAGAGAGTCTGCATGATGAAAATACATGTATCAAAATTGCTGCCTACAGCAATATTGTGTCACTTTTAGGAATTTTGGAAAATACTGTATGGGTGGAAGAAATAAAATTCTCCTGTGATCCTGTTCCCCAGAGATAATGCTATTAACATTTTGTATTTACATGTCAAGTCTCTTTTTCTCTTTTTCTCTTACGCTTTTTTAAGTAGGCTCCATGCCCAGCATGGAGCCCAATGTGGGGCTTGAACTCATGACCATGGCGTTGAGACCCAAGCCAAGATCAAAAGTTGGATGCTTAACCAACTGAGCCACCGTGGCGCCCCTGTACTTTTTAAATTTTATGATTGGGTCATTATGTATATGCTGATTTAAATTCTGCTTTGTTCATTTAATAGTCGTCATGGACTTGTTATGCTACACATTTTCTATATATATATATATATTTTAAAGATTTTATTTATGAGAGAGAGAAAGAGTGAGCGAGTGACCGCACAAGCAGGGGGAGAGGGAGAGGGAGACTCCAACGTCCCGCTGAGCAGAGAGGCTGACGCAGGACTCAATCCCAGGACCTGGGGTCATGACATGACCTGAGCTGAAGGCAGATGCCTAACCGACTGGGGCACCCAGGAGTCCCCATTTCTATATTTTTCATGACTTCCAAGTGTTTATTGTATGCTATCCCATTGTTGGATATTGTTCCCAGAATTTTGTTGCTATAAACAACATCACTTTTACTGTCTGTGTTGCTAAAGACTATTTCATTAAGTGAAATTGCTAGGTCAGGGCCTTGAAAAATAACTAAACTCTAGAAGCCAATGTTGAGCTTTTGAGTAATGGTCTCAGATTAGAGATCAGGGCCCTTTTGATACACCCTCATTAGTCCTATTGTTTGCCTTTAGTGAGTGTTCTTTATTGCTTTACAGAACTTTTTTCTTTCTCCTTAAGCATCCTGCCTCATCTCTACTCTCTACGCTTACCTCCTTTGCTATGGGGTGGCCTTGCTTTCATCAGTCAAGTCTTGCTTATCCAAATATCCACTCCACAATGTAATTTTATTAATTAATTAATTTATTTAAAAGATTTTATTTATTTATTTGACAGATAGAGGTCACAAGCAGGCAGAGAGGCAGGCAGAGAGAGGGGAGGAAGCAGGCTCCCTGCTGAGCAGAGAGCCTGATGCCTGGCTTGATCCCCGGACCCTGGGATCATGACCTGAGCCGAAGTCAGAGGCCTTAACCCACTGAGCCACCCAGACGCCCCACAATGTAATTTTAAAAACTTTGTTTCAACTTCCTTCAAAAGCTACTGACTTATTTTCCTTTTGTTTTCAGACTTCTTGAAATAGTAGTTTGAGCTTATAACTGTACTTGCTCAACTTTTATTCTTACACTACATCTCATCATAGTTTGGCTTACTTTGTACCATTTTACAGACTTATTTTGCCAAAGTTGTTGATTTTTTTTATGCTTAAGTGCAGGCCTTTTTAAAAAGCCACATCTTGTTCAACTTCCCTTAGCATCTGGTCTTGCTGAACATTTCCTACTTTCAGAATACTCCCTCGTATTGAGTGATGTTACATTGAGGATGGTTTTTCTCTTTCTGTTTTGCTGGCTTGTTTTTTGTTGTTGTTGCTAGCCCCTTAAATACTTGGTGTGCTTTGCATTTATCCTTGATCTGATTTTTGTTAATGCCCATTCTCCCAGGTCATGTTACCCATTTTCACGTATGTATGTGTGTATGTATGTATTTAAGTGTGTGTGTGTTTGTGTGTGTGTGTGTGTGTGTGTGTGTAATATGCTGATGACTCCCAAATATATCCCCAACCCTAAATTTACTTTAAATCTTTGAAGTCACTTATTAGTGCCTTGTTAAAATACCCCTCTGAAGGGGCACGTGGGTCCTGGGTGGCTCAGTGGATTAAAGCCTCTGCCTTCTGCTCAGGTCATGATCCCAGGGCCTGGGATCAAGCCCCACATCTGGCTCTCTGCTCAGCAGGGAGCCTGCTTCCCTTCCTCTCTCTCTGCCTGCTTCTCTGCCTACTTGTGATCTCTGTCAAATAAATAAAAATCTCAAAAAAAAAAAAAAGTTAAGTATCTTGAGAAAAATGTATTAGAAAAAAAAAAAACACCCTCTGAAGAGAATTTCAGGGACCTCAAAATTAAGATGTCCAAACTTGGCTATTCTCACATTACATTGTATTTGAACTTGCAGTGGGTTTGGCCCTTTCTATCAGTCTGGTTCCAACCAGGATAGAGAAACCACATAGTTATAATGCTAAAAATCCGTGTAATTTTTTTAGTTTATCATTTTTAAAACCCTGTTTTTTTAAGGGATTGGAATAGCTAGGAATTGGCTAGTAATAAGTAAACTCTAAAACAGAATACTAGCAGATTTAAGGAGTAGCTAATACTCTTAGGACTGAGATGGCGCAGTGGCAGGAAGAGTTCTTCACCCACGGCTGAGGTCCTGACCTTACTGGAAGAGGGCATGGCCTTGGCTCATCGACTGGCTAAGTTGGTGTGTCATGCTAGCTGCACTTGATGGAAATCTGTCATGCAGGGTAGCAGGGAAAGCTGTTCATGGGAATGTCTCTTACTGGAAAAGCTGCTACTTGTTTACTCTAGAAGCCACCGTTTACTGTAGAAGCCATGTTTTGGAGAAGCCGTACAGGTGGCAGATGCTAGAAAGACCATGGGTGCTGCACGTAGGAGCCTGCTGAATGAGCACACCGGAACCAGACACAAAAACACTCTCCTCTTACAGTGTCTCCCGTGCTCTTTACTGACAAAGTTTACATTGTCCCAGCTGGCAAGGGAAAAATATTTAAAGAGCCCAGGTCATTGTTCATGGAGCCAACAAAAAGGATGAAGAGGAGCTACGAGATAAAAAATTGATAACTAGAGTGTCCACCCAGAACCCTTCTTCCTCTCAGTCCTCTGTTGATTTTTCCAAATGTCTGTTGTCCGTGATTTGTTATTTCTGTCTTTCGCTCGGGCTTGGTTCAGGCTCATACCATTTTTTCTCTTGTTCCGTCAGCCTTTTTTCATCCAGTTTATTATCTTTGTCTTCTATTTTCTAGCTATAAAACAAAACTGATCAAATTAGCTATAGAATTAAATTCAGACAAGGCTCTTTACAATTTGACCTTAGCCTATCTAGTTCATTCTGTCATCACTGATCTTTGGACTACTTCTGAAACATTCCAGGTGCTTTGATGATATTTTGTTTGTCCCTTACCCCGAGGTTTCCCATCATTTTGGAAATAAGGTGTTACCTCAGTGAAGCTGTATCTGACTTTGGAAATTAGTTGCTCTCTGTTCTCTCTTTTTTTAAGATTTTATTTATTTATTTGACAGAGAGAGATCACAAGTAGGCAGAGGGGCAGGCAGAGAGAGAGGGGGAAGCAGGCTCCCTGCTGAGCCCGAGATCATGACCTGAGCTGAAGGCAGGTCTGAGCCACCCAGGCGCCCTCTCTTACCACTTTTTGTTTTAAATATCTCTATAATAGCAGTTATTATGTTGTATGATAATTGCTGCACTTATATGTACCTTATTTCTTCTTACATTTCAAGGACCTGACAGCCAGTAAGTAAGGGAAGTAATTTTTAGTTAAGAATCTGCATTTCCCTTTTGAAGTCTTTGCATTATAAATAGACGTTTTGGCTTCCCATTCTAAAAGATAGCTTTTGAGGGGC
>NW_022633823.1:0-4913 GCF_010015895.1 Lontra canadensis
CTCTTTGTTTTCTTGACTGTTTCCTTTGCTATGCAGAAGCTTTTGATCTTGAGGAAGTCCCAAAAGTTCATCTTCACTTTTGTATCCTTTCCTTTGGAGACATATCTTGAAGGATGTTGCTGTGGCTGATTTCGAAGAGATTACTGCCTATGTTCTCCTCTAGGATTCTGATGGATTCCTATCTCACGTTGAGATCTTTTATCCATTTTGAGTTTATCTTTGTGTACGGTGTAAGACAATGGTTGAGTTTCATTCTTCTGCATATAGATGTCCAATTTTCCCAGCACGATTTATTGAAGAGACTGTCTTTTTTCCACTGTATATTTTTTTCCTGTTTTGTCGAAGATTAATTGACCATAGAGTTCAGGGTCCATATCTGGGCTCTCTACTTTGTTCCACTGGTCTATGTGTCTGTTTTATGCTAGTACCATGCTGTCTTGCTGATCCCGACTTTGTAGTAAAACTTGAAATCAGGTAACGTGATGCCCCCAGTTTTATTTTTGTTTTTCTATATTTCCTCAGCGATTTGGGGTCTCTTCTGATTCCATACAAGTTCTTGGATTATTTGCTCCTGCTCTTTGAAAAATACCAGTGGAATTTTGCTCGGAATGGCATTAAAATATAGATTGCTCTAGGCAGTATAGACATTTTAACAATGTTTATTCTTCCGATCCAAGAGCATGTTATGGTCTTCCATCTTTTTGTGTCTGCTTCAATTTCTTTCATGAGTGTTCTGTAGTTCCTCCAGTACAGATCCTTTACCTCTTTGGTTAAGTTTATTCCCAGGTATCCTATGGTTCATGGTGCTATAGTAAATGGAATTGATTTTCTAATTTCCCTTTCTGTATTTTCATTGTTAGTGTATAAGAAAGCCACTGATTTCTCTACGTTGACTTCGTATCCTGCCACGTTACTGAATTGCTGTATGAGTTCTAGTAGTTTGGGGGTGGAGTCTTTTGGGTTTTCCATATAAAGAGTCATGTCATCTGCGAAGAGAGAGAGTTTGACTTCTTCATTGCCAATTTGGATACATTTTATTTCTCTTTGTTGTCTGATTGCTGTTGCTAGGACATCTAATACTATGTTGAACAAGAGTGGTGAGAGTGGTCATCCTTGTCGTGTTCCTGATGTCAACGGTAAGGCTGCAAGCTTTTTCCCATTGAGGATGATATTTGCTGTGGGTCTTTCATAGATAGATTTTATGAAGTTCAGGAATGTTCCCTCTATCCCTATATTTTGAAGCATTTTAATCAGGAATGGATGCTGGATTTTGTCAAATGCTTTTTCTGCCTCAATTGACAGGACCATGTGGTTCTTCTCTCTTCTCTTATTGATTTGTTCTATCACATTGATTTGCGAATGTTGAATGATCCTTGTAGCCCAGGAATGAATCCCACCTGGTCATGGTGGATAATCTTTTTAATGTGCTGTTGGATCCTGTTTGCTAGGATCTTGTTGAGATTCTTAGCACCCATATTCATCAGTGATATTGGTCTGAAATTCTCCTTTCTGGTAGGGTCCTTGCATGGTTTGAGGATCAGGGTAGTGCTGGCTTCATAGAAAGAGTCTGGAAGTTTTCCTTCTGCTTCAATTTTTTGATTTTTTTCATAATTTTATGAATTGGGGCTCTTTATTTTCTTTTGGATAAGTGTGGCCAATGGTTTATCGATCTTATTGATTCTTTCAAAAAACCAGCTTCTAGTTTCATTGATACGTTCTACTGTATCTCTGGTTTCTACCTCATTGATCTATGCTCTAATCTTGATTATTTTCTTTCTTATGTGAGGAGTTGGTTTGATTTGCTGTTGACTTTTTTTTTTGTTTTTGCTTCTATATATATATATATTTTATTTTCTCCTGTCATATACATTTAACAGTCTTTTTGTCTGTCTGTTTTTGTTTGTATACTTCATAAATCTTATCTTGGGGCCCATTTGCACTGAACCTTCTCTTTCATCTTCCCTTTCTTTCCTGTCTCTCTCTCTCTCTCTTTTTTTCTATTTCTTTTCTTTTTTCTCTCCTTTGGGTGGGGAATCCTGATTGCTCAGAAGCATTCCAGGGTGCACACAGACTGCACCACGGTTGATATATCCAGCTATATCTGTTCAGCCATCTCTCATCAAAATGACGAGGGGGAGGAATGCTCAACAGAAGAAAAATACAGTGGATGTGCCTTCTGCAGTAGTGCTAAAGGCTATCAACATAGACAATATGTCGGAAAGAGAATTCAGGCTAACAATTATCCAGGCAATAGCTAGGTTGGAGAAAGCCATGGATCACAAAACAGAATTGATTACGGCTGAACTGAAAGCGACCAGGGATGATGTTCACAATGTTAGAGCAGAGCTGAAAGCGAACAGGGATGAGGTTCACAATGCTCTCAATGAGTTCCAATCTAATCTAAATTCTCTCAAAGCTAGGGTAACTTAGACAGAAGATAGAATTAATGATCTGGAGGACAAACAGATAGAGAGAAAGGATCATGAGGAAGCCTGGAACAAACAGCTTAGAAGCCATGAAAACAAAATCAGGGGAATAAATGATGCCATGAAAAGTTCCAACGTTAGAATTATTGGAATCCCTGAAGGGAGGAGAAAGAAAGAAGTCTAGAAGATGTAATGGAACAAGTTCTTCATGAAAATTTTACCAATCTTGCAAATGGAACCAGCGTTCATGTATTAGAGGCCGAACCTTCTCCACCCAAGTTTATAGATTCCAGAAAAACACCTAGGCACCTGATAGTCAAATTGAGGAATCATAATTGTAGGTATAATCTCTTGAAAGCTGCTAGGACAAAGAGACTCCTTACTTACAGAGGAAACCCCATCAGAATTGCATCAGACCTGTCCACAGAGACCTGGCCAGTCAGAAAGGGCTGGCAAGATATATTAAGGGCACTAAATGAGAAGAACATGCAGCCAAGAATACTTTATCCAGCAAGATTGACATTCAAAATGGATGGCGAGATAGAGTTTCCAAGACCGGCAAGGCTTAAAAGACTATGCAACCACCAAGCCGACACTGCAGGAAATATTAAGGGGGGTTCTATAAAAGAGAAAAAATCCTAAGAATAGCATTGAACAGAATTAAAGAGACAATCTACAGAAAGAAAGACTTCAAACGTAACATGATGTCCATAAAAACGTATCTATCAATAATCACTCTCAATGTGAATGGCCTAAATGCGCCCATAAAAAGGCACAGGGTTGCCGATTGGATAAAACGACAGGACCCATCCATACGCTGTCTACAAGAGACCCATTTTGAACCTAAAGATACACCCAGACTGAAAGTGAAGGGATGGAGAAGCATCTTTCATGCCAATGGGTCTCAAAAGAAGGCCAGGGTAGCAATTCTCATATCAGACAAATTTGATTTTAAACTAAAGACTGTAGTCAGAGATACAGAAGGATGCTACATCATTCCTAAAGGGACTATCCACCAATATGATCTAACAATTGTAAATATGCCCCCAATATGGGAGCAGCCAATTACATAAGAAAACTATTAATCAAGATAAAGAGTCATATTGATATGAATACATTAATAGTAGGAAATCTTAACATGCGTCTCTCAAAAGTAGATCATTGAATCAGAAAATCAATAAAGAAACAAGAAATTTGAATGACACATTGGAACAGATGGACCTCATAGATATATACAGAACATTCAACCCTAAAAAAACAGAATACTCATTCTTCTCAAGTGCACATGGAGCCTTCTCAAGAAAAGACCACATACTTGGTCACAAATAGGACTCAGGGGATACCAAAAGACTGAGGTTATTCCCTGCACATTCTCAGATCACAATGCTTTGAAACTGGAGTTCAATCACAAGGAAAAGTTCAGAAGGACTCAAACACCTGGAAGCTAAAGACCACCATGATTAAGAATGCTTGGATCAACCAGGAGATCAAAGAAGAACTGAAACAATTCATGGAAACCAATGAGACTGAAGACACTTCAGTCCAAAACCTATGGGATTCAGCAAAGGCGGTCCTAAGGGGAAATACATAGCCATCTAAGTCTCCCTCAAAAAAAATTGAAAAATCCAGAACACACCAGCTGTCTCTACACCTTAAAGAACTGGAGAATCAACAACAAATCAAACCAACTCCACAAATAAGAAGGGAAATCATCAATATTAGAGCAGAGATCAATGAGGTACAAACCAGAGATACAATAGAATGCATCAATGAAACTAGAAGCTGGTTTTTTGAAAGAATCAATAAGATCTCTTGGCTCGGAAGAATAAACATTGTTAAAATGTCTATACTGCCTAGAGCAATCTATACTTTTAATGCCATTCTGAGCAAAATTCCACCGGTATTTTTCAAAGAGTTGGGGCAAATAATCCAAAAATTTGTATGGAACCAGAAGAGTCCCTGAATCTCTAAGGAAATGTTGAAAAACAAAAATAAAACTGGGGCATCATGTTACCTGATTTCAAGCTTTACTACAAAGCCGTGATCACCAAGACAGCTCGGTACTGGCATAAAAACAGACACATAGACCAGTAGGACAGAGTAGAGAGCCCAGATATGGACCCTCAACTCTATGGTCAATTAATCTTCGACAAAACAGGAAAAAAATATACAGTGGAAAAAAGACAGTCTCTTCAATAAATGGTGCTGGGAAAACTGGGCAGCTATATGCAGAATGAAACACGACCATTGTCTTACACCATACACAAAGATAAACTCAAAATGGATAAAAGATCTCAACGTGAGATAGGAATCCATTAGAATCCTAGAGGAGAACATAGGCAGTAACCTCTTCTAAATCAGCCACAGCAACTTCTTTCAAGATATGTCTCCAAAGGCAAAGGATAGAAAAGCGAAAATGAACTTTTGGGACTTCATCAAAATCAAAAGCTTCTGCATAGCAAAGGAAACAGTCAAGAAAACAAAGAG
>NW_022633824.1:0-4913 GCF_010015895.1 Lontra canadensis
GTCTTAGCCACCATTTTAGTATTTTATTTTCTCATTCATATGTTCTTATCTGGATAAAATGATAAGGTGGAAAACCTCACCAAAAAAAAAAAAAAAAGAACAAGAGGCAATATCGAAGACTAGGGACCTAATCAATACGGACATTGGTAATATGTCAGATCTAGAGTTCAGAATGACAATTCTCAATGTGCTAGCTGGGCTTGAAAAAGGCATGGAAGATACTAAAGAAACCCTGTCTGGAGAAATAAAAGCCCTTTCTGGAGAAATAAAAGAACTAAAATCTAACCAAGCTGAAATTAAAAAAGGTATTAATGAGGTGCAATCAACAATGGAGGCTCTTACTGCTAGGATAAATGAGGCAGAAGAGAGAATTAGTGATATAGAAGACCAAATGATGGAGAATAAAGAAGCTGAGCAAAAGAGAGACAAACAACTATTGGACCATGAGGGGGGAATTTGAGATAACTGATAGCATAAAGCAAAACTATATTAGAATAATTGGGATTCCAGAAGAAGAAGAAAGAGTGAGGGGGGCAGAAGGTATATTGGAGCGAATTATTGTAGAGAATTTCCCTAATATGGCAAAGGGAACAAGCATCAACATCCAGGAGGTGCAGAGAACACCCCTCAAAATCAGTAATAAAGGTTCACACCCCGTCATCTAATAGTAAGACTTACAAGTGTTAGTGACAAAGAGAAAATCCTGAAAGCAGACCAGGACAAGAAGTCTGTAACATGCAATGGTAAAAATATTAGATTGGCAGCAGACTTATCCACAGAGACCTGGCAGGCCGGAAAGAACAGCCATGCTATATTCAGAGCACTAAATGAGAAAAACATGCAGCCAAGAATACTATATCCAGCTAGGCTATCATTGAAAATAGAAGGAGAGATTAAAAGCTTCCAGGACAAACAAAAACTGAAAGAATTTGCTAACACCAAACCAGCTCTACAGGAAATACTGAAAGGGGTCCCCTAAGCAAAGAGAGGGCCTAAAAGTAGTAGACCAGAAAGGAACAGAGACAATACACAGTAACAGTCACCTTACAGGCAATACAATGGCACTAAATTCATATCTCTCAATAGTTACCCTGAATGTAAATGGGCTAAATGCCCCAATCAAAAGACACAGGGTATCAGAATGGCTAAAAAACAAAATCCATCAATATGTTGCCTACAAGAAACTCATTTTAGACCCGAAGACCTCCAGATTTAAAGTGGGGGGTGGGGTGGAAAAGAATTGACCATGCTAATGGACATCAGAAGAAAGCTGGGGTGGCAATCCTTAGATCAGATCAATTAGGTTTTAAGCCAAAGACTATAATAAGAGATGAGGAAGGGCACTGTATCATACTCAAAGGGTCTGTCCAACAAGAAGATCTAATAATTTTAAATATCTATGCCCCTAACGTGGGAGCAGCCAACTAACAAAATCAAAACTAACTAACAAAACTAACTAAGCCAACTAACAAAATCAAAGAAACACATTGACAATAATACAATAATAGTAGGGGACATTAACACCCCCGTCACTGAAATGGACAGATCATCCAAGCAGATGATCAACAGGAAAATAAAGGCCTTAAATGACACACTGGACCAGATGGACATCACAGATATATTCAGAACATTCCATCCCAAAGCAACAGACTACACATTCTACACTAGTGTACGTGGAACATTCTCCAGAATAGATCATATCCTGGGTCATAAATCAGGTCTCAACCGGTATCGAAAGATTGGGATTATTCCCTGCATATTTTCACACCACAATGCTCTGAAGCTAGAACTCAATCACAAGAGGAAATTTGGAAAGAACCCAAATACATGGAGACTAAACAGCATCCTTCTAAAGAATGAATGGGTCAACCAGGAAATTAAAGAAGAATTGAAAAAAATCATGGAAACAAATGATAATGAAAACACAATTGTGGGCGCCTGGGTGGCTCAGTGGGTTAAGCCGCTGCCTTTGGCTCAGGTCATGATCTCAGGGTCCTGGGATCGAGTCCCGCATCGGGCTATCTGCTCAGCAGGGAGCCTGCTTCCCCCTCTCTCTCTGCCTGCCTCTCTGTCTACTTGTAATCTCTCTCTGTCAAATAAATAAATAAAATCTTTAAAAAAAAAAAAAAAAAGGAAAGGAAAAAAGAAAACACAATTGTTCGGACACAGCAAAGGCAGTCCTGAGAGGAAAATATATAGCGTTACAAGCCTTTCTCAAGAAACAAGAAAGGTCTCAAATACACAACCTAACCCTATACCTAAAGGAGCTGGAAGAGGACAACAAAGAAAGTCCAAACCCAGCAGGAGAAGAGAAATCAAAAAGATCAGAGCAGAAATCAATGAAACAGAAACCAAAAAAAGAACAGAACAAGTCAACGAAACTAGGAGCTGGTTCTTTGAAAGAATTAGCAAGATTGATAAAACCCTGGCCAGACTTATCAAAAAGAAAAGAGAAAGGACCCAAATAAATAAAATCATGAGTGAAGGAGGACAGATCACAACCAACACCAAAGAAATACAAACAATTAAAAGAACACACTATGAGCAACTCTTCACCAACAAATTTGACAATCTGGAAGAAATGGATTCATTCCAAGAGACATATAAACTACCACAACTGAGCCAGGAAGAAATAGAAAACCTGAACAGACTCATAACCAGTAAGGAGATTGAAGCACTCGTCAAAAATCTCCCAACAAACAAGAGCCCAGGGCCAGAGGCTTCCCAGGGGAATTCTACCAAACATTTAAAGAACTAATTCCTATTCTCCTGAAACTGTTCCACAAAATAGAAATGGAAGGAAAACTTCCAAACTCATTTTATGAGGCCAGCATTACCTTGATCCCAAAACCAGACAAACACCCCATCAAAAAAGAGAATTACAGACCAATATTCTTGATGAACACAGATGCGAAAATTCTCACCAAAATACTAGCCAATAGGATCCAATAGTCCATTAAAAGGATTATTCACCACGACAAAGTGGGATTTATTCCAGGGCTGCAAGGTTTGTTCAACATCCGCAAATCAATCAATGTGATACAATACATTCATAAAAGAAAGAACAAGAACCATATGATACTCTCAATAGATACTGAAAAAGCATTTGTCAAAGTACAGCATCCTTTCTTGGTCAAAACTCTTCAAAGTGTAGGGATAGACGGTACATACCTCAATATCCTCAAAGTCATCTATGAAAAACCCACTGCGAATATCATTCTCAATGGAGAAAAACTGAGAGCTTTTCCACTAAGGTCAGGAACACGCCAGGGATGTCCATTATCACCACTGCTCTTCAACATAGAACTAGGAGTCCTAGCCTCAGCAATCAGACAACAAAAAGAAATTAAAGGCAACCAAATCGGCAAAGAAGAAGTCAAACTATCACTCTTTGCGGATGATATGATACTATATGTGGAAAACCCAAAAGACTCCACTCCAAAACTGCTAGAACTTGTACAGGGATTTAGTAAAGTGTCAGAATATAAAATCAATGCACAGAAATCAGTTGCATCTCTCTACACCAACAACAAGACAGAAGAAAGAGAAATTAAGGAGTCAATCCCATTTACAATTGCACCCAAAACTATAAGATACCTAGGAATAAACATAACCAAAGAGGCTAAGAATCTATACTCAGAAAACTATGAAGTACTCATGAAAGAAATTGAGGAAGACACAAAGAAATGGAAAAATGTTCCATGCTCCTGGACTGGAAGAACAAATATTGCGAAAATGTCTATGCTACCTAAAGCAATCTACACATTTAATGCAATCCCTATCAAAATCCCACCCATTTTTTCCAAAGAAATGGAACAAACAATCCTAAAATTTATATGCAACCAGAAAAGACCTCAAATAGCCAAAGGAATATTGAAAAAGAAAGCCAAAGTTGGTGGCATCACAATTCCGGACTTCAAGCTCTATTACAAAGCTGTCATCATCAAGACAGTATGGTACTGGCACAAAAACAGACACATAGATCAATGGAACAGAATAGAGAGTCCAGAAATAGACCCTCAACTCTATGGTCAACCAATCTTCGACAAAGCAGGAAAGAATGTCCAATGGAAAAAAGACAGCCTCTTCAATAAATGGTGTTGGGAAAATTGGACAGCCACATGCAGGAAAATGAAATTGGACCATTTCCTTACACCACACACGAAAATAGACTCAAAATGGACGAAGGACCTCAATCTGACAAAGGAATCCATCAAAATCCTTGAGGAGAACACAGGCAGCAACCTCTTCGACCTCAGCCGCAGCAACTTCTTCCTAGAAACCTCACCAAAGGCAATGGAAACAAGGTCAAAATGAACTATTGGGACTTCATCAAGATCAAATGCTTTTGCACAGCAAAGGAAACAGTTAACCAAACCAAAAGACAACGGAGAGAATGGGAGAAGATATTTGCAAATGACATATCAGATAAAGGGCTAGTATCCAAAATCTGTAAAGAACTTATCGATCTCAACACCCACAGAACACATAATCCACTCAAGAAACGGACAGAGGACACAAACAGACATTTCTGCAAAGAAGACATCCAGATGGCCAACAGACACGTGAAAAAGTGCTCCACATCTCTCGGCATCAGGGAAATACAAATCAAAACCACAATGAGATACCACCTCACACCAGTCAGAATGGCTAAAATTAACAAGTCAGGAAAGGACAGATGCTGGCGGGGATGCAGAGAAAGGGGAACCCTCCTACTCTGTTGGTGGGAATGCAAGCTGGTGCAGCCACTCTGGAAAACAGCATGGAGGTTCCTCAAAAAGTTGAAAATAGAGCTATCTGATGACCCAGCAATTGCACTACTGGGTATTTACCCTAAAGATACAAACGTAGTGATCTGAAGGGGCACGTGCACCCGAATGTTTATAGCAGCAATGTCCACAATAGCCAGACGA
>NW_022633825.1:0-4910 GCF_010015895.1 Lontra canadensis
CTGCAGAGCTGAGGACAGAAATTGAGTTGGGGGTCAGGGACATGATCCCAGAGATAGTGACCTGAGTCCTCACTTCACCCTGAGTGTCCCCTTTCCCTTCCCAAGGCAAGGCTATGTCTGTTACCATAGCTCTGCACAGAGAAGACAGTTTCGCAGAGTGCACAGACTCAGAACCATATATCCACAGTCTGTATGCCATTATTTTCTCTTTCATTCCTTTATACTATTTCTTTTCTTTCTTTTTCTTTTCTTTTGGTAATGATTTATTTTTCTGTTGGGAGATCATTTGACGGGGCGGGAGCAAAAGAAGAGGGAGAAAGAATCCCAAGCAGATCGCCCGCTCAGTGCAGAGCCTGACAGGGAACTCAACTCCAGGACCCTGCGACATAGGCCTGAGCTAAAATCAGGACTCACACACTTCACCAGCTGAAGAAACCAGGCACCCTCTGCTCCCTCTTATCGATAAGCTCCTTTTTGTAACTTTGCTTACTTTCCTCTTTCCTGCTTTTTAGGATTCTCATCCTGTAGGACCTGGGCTTATGCAGGCACCCGATGTTCTTGGATCTTCAAATCTATAGTCTCTCGCCTCAGCCCTGCTCAACAACTTCCTCAGCATTTTCCTGGTTTCTGGTCCCCGAGTCTGCATGAAAAAGCGAGTGCACAAATCGGCCATAGGCAGACGGTACATGAAGATGGGTTTCTGACCACAACCAATCCAGGACCCAATGCTTGGTGTCAGCAGAGCAAACAGGCCTCCTATGTATGTCAGACTTGGAAGGAGGTTGGCTGCTGAATCTAGCAAATGGCCAGGAATCTGCAGCAGATCCCGCAGCACAACTGGCCCCCAAATGGCAATAATTTTATCTGAGAGCTTCCGTAACTCTTGTCCCACTCTGCACCTCAGACTGTCGGACCAGAATACAACTAAGTATGGACCGACCCCTAACAACCACGTAGGATACCTCACTTCTAGACAGCTCACTGAGGCTCTCTGTGCCAATAGGCTCCCATCGCGGCATAGCTGAGGCCTTTCCTTTTCCCCACTAGCACGACTTCTCACTCTTCGGCTTGATGTTGAGTCTCTGCCAAATGCACGTAATGGTGGCATGACTCCCCTGCTCTAGCAAGCTCTAGATGTTCTTTGCCTGTTGTCATTTGGCTGGCCTTTCTTTACTGGACAGGTCATCCCACAGGCACCACCGAGTCCCTGTCTGAGCTGCTTGTTGCTTCAAAAGCCCAGCTTTCCAGCCAGTGTGGTGCCCACAAGACCCCTTGGGCCTTGCTGCCTGCAGCTTGTCGAGTCTTTGAGGACCTGGTGTGTGAGCACTGCATCTGAAATTGGCTCTCTTGCAGTGAGTTCCT
Source organism: Lontra canadensis (assembly GCF_010015895.1). Lineage (NCBI taxonomy): Eukaryota > Metazoa > Chordata > Mammalia > Carnivora > Mustelidae > Lontra > Lontra canadensis. The sequence goes on from NW_022633825.1 coordinate 1,363, forward strand.
AGGCTGTTGATACTCAGGCTGGCACCTGGGCCTTGTTTTGGGGTTCCATCTTTTTGGCCTCCTTGGTGGAATCAGACCATTCCTTCTTGTGCCCTTATGCTGTCTTTTTTGTTTGAGTGTTGTGTTGTGCTGTGTACAGGTGTTGTGTGTCATAAGAAGAAGAATCAGAGCATGGAACCATGTATAGGCACTTGTGAATCTTGTCTGAGCCAGCCTCACAGACCAGGGAACTGATGATCTCAGCAGATTGTCATCCACCTGGGTGAACTGAGCTGAAGGTCCCCAATCAAACCAGCTGAAGTTCTCCCACTACATCAATGTGGGGTCCTAGGAGTATCCTCTCTAGTTATCCACTGGCTGGAGAGTCCATATTGATGGACCTCTATTTAGAGGTAGCCACCTGCCATTTTGGGGGCTCAAAGCATGTTATACACAAATGTTCTATTTTGACCAATCATCACCACTTCTCTTTGGAATCCTCTAAACCTAAACTCTCTCTTCTCCCTGAAAAAAGGAAAAACAAAAAAAAGAAGAAGAAGAAGTCTGCTTCTCCTTTGTACTTTCATCACAATCTCAATTCTTATTCCCCACAACTTCACCAACAATGATTTGGGTCTTCAGGCCCAATTCAGGACAATCTGATTTGAGCAAAATCATTCATTTGAGAACCGGGTAAGTAACACATAAGATACAGCATCAAGGCTCCCATCTAGTTCTTTTTTCATTTTGTATAGGATTAGGTAAAAAATTCTTCTCATTTTCCATAAACCCCTTGCTGCCATTCACCCAGAATGACCCCTTTACTCTTTTTTTTCTTACTATGATCGTTATAATATTTATTATCCTTCTTAAGTCAGAATGTACCCAATGCCACTCCTCTCTCAGTTTCTGACTGTGGGATGTGCCATCCATCCCTGGACCCCATGGGAAATCCCTGTGGGAAATTCCGATTTCATCAAATGAAAGGAATCACCAATACCATAATTTCCAACTGCTGGGTGAGCTCCAAAAGGACGCCACTTTTGGTTACTCAGGCACACGATTTGGAGGAATTACTATTCATGCCCCCAATTAAAACAATGTTCCCATTGGTGGAAACCGCATAAATAAGAAAGCCTGTAAGAAACCTATCTCTAATTTTGGGAAAATTTACTGGTAATACAAATTATGTCCCAGATGGAATAAGGATCTGTCTCACCTTTTGGTGGCATAGTGATTTGATAGTCGTGCCATTGCCATAGATTTCTTCTTGGCAGGATGTGGTGGCATCTGTGTTACTGTTTACTTACACCTTTTGTGCTTGGCCCACAAAAGTAGGGCAGGTAGAACAGGCTCCGGAAGGCCTTAAGGAAGAAGCTGTTTGGCATTAAGGTTGATCCTCATGGCTTAGGGGATTTGTTTTCTTGGCCTGGGTTGGGCAATAGGGGTTCCTGTTTGGAAGCACCCTATATAGACTCTTAACACGTTCTTGTTTGTTGTGTTTGTCTTCATAGCGGTCATAGTGCTGGTCCACTGCGTTCTAGCCAGAGTCTTACAAGCACCTAACAGATGTTCTGTCATCACATGCATGGTCAAGAAGATCTTCCAATACAGCTGCCTATGAAGATGACTAGACCATGTCCAGCAGTGAAGTGTGGGATCTCTGGTCTTCTCTGACTGGGCCAACCTCTCCCAAGTGAGATAAGGCCCAAAATGGGGACAGACACGTGGAAGACACGAATGGGCAGTGCCATGACCGTACATAAAAATAGGTCTCTGGGGGCGCCTGGGTGGCTCAGTGGGTTAAGCCTCTGCCTTTGGCTCAGGTGATGATCTCAGCATGCTGGGTTCGAGCCCCGCATCGGGCTCTCTGCTTAGTGGGGAGCCTGCTTCCCTCTCTCTCTGCCTGCCTCTCTGCCTACTTGGGATCTCTCTATCGGATAAATAAATAAAATCTTTAAAAAAATAGGTCTCTGAAAAATAATCTGAGGGCTTTGAAGCGTCAGGGGGTGGGAGGTTGGGGTGGGTATTAGACAGGGCACGAATTGCATGGAGCACTGGGAGTGGTGCAAAAACAATGAATACTGTTATGCTGAAAATTAAAAAAATAATTAAAAAAAATAGGTCTCTGGCCTGAAGTGTGTAGCCCAGGAAATCAACACATTATGTACAGTTGTCTCCTTGGAAGGCATCAGACCAATATCTGGGGCATCCGGCCTAGAATGCTAACCAATAACCTCTGTAGCAATTGGCCCCAAATGACCAGGACATGATTTGTAACGGAGTCTGTGCCTGCTTTTTTCCCTATACACACCTGAGGCCCAGCAGATACAATAGCCCTGACAAAGACCTGGGATGCCATGCCTCTAGATCAACGGCTACAGCTTCCTTATGCCAAGAGGCTCTAATTAGGGCATCCCTGAAGCCTTTCCTTCTAGCTGTACAATGTTTCCTACTCCTATGCTGCCTTTGAATCTCTCCCCAAATGCCGGTGATAGTGGCTGACTCCCCAGGCATGGAGCTGGGCTAATTCAGGTGTACTAGGCCCACCCTGCTCTAAGGGAACCCTGCAAAGACTGGTTCTGGCCCAGGTACTACCCACACTGGTGTTTTCCTGATTTGGGTGGCTCTGGATATGCACAATTCCTCCTCCCTTTCAACTTTCAAGATTTCTCCAGCAAGGGTCTGTTTCCAGAAGTTCTCTTGTCTTTTTCTTCAGCTTTAGAAATATGAAGACTGAGGTATGACAGAACCATGTGGAGTTGCTGAATAAGATTCTGGACGTCTGGGGCATAGTGTGGGCAGAATTTTAGATTTGAAGTGGGGCCATGGTAATTCAGAAAGTTTGGAACTGATGAGCATAGAGTTTTCCCGAATGCAAGAGAAAATAGGAAAATAGGTCTGGTGACCCTTGGTGAGTATCCTGGGGAGCGAGTCTGCAGGTTGTGGGTATGGAAGGGCCCCTCTAAGAGGAGATGGAACAAGTCCCCTGCCCTGGAAGGAAATGATGAAGGAGAAAGTCTGTAGAACATGATCTGGGGAGACGCTTTGCAAAGAAGGAGTGGGAAATTTGCCCACTCAGAGCCAGTGCAGCCCCTGTTCACTCTCAGCCAGGCCTTAGGCCAGGCTATTTGTACACTTGCTCAGATCAACAAGCGGTAAGTCACAGGTTTAATTCATTAAGCCACCAAAGCACCAGTGCAGGTGGCCGTTTTCCCAGTGTGTTCACAGTAACTGGTCAGCCAGGGTTGGTCAGTAAAAGGAATCTAATTCTTGGCAGAGCCATCCTGTGACAGTTGGTTTGGAATGTCCCATGTTCTCAGTAGTTGAACTGTTGAGCAGACCACTCACTGGACACTAAGTGTGGTCGGCTGGTCCCTAGGAAGGCTCCATGGGAGACAGCTGGTCATGTGAACCCTGAGGGAGGATGGCCACAGTGGGTTTTCCACTGGCACTTCAGAGGGGCTTCCCTTGGAGGTAACGGTCTTGTGTTTTGGGTCTTGGATAGAAACCTAGAGGTGGGAGGCTGAGTGAGCGTTTGGACTTTTCTGTTGGCTCAGGCACCTCCT
>NW_022633826.1:0-4909 GCF_010015895.1 Lontra canadensis
AATGGCAAGATTTCATTTCTTTTGATGGCTGCATAGTATTCCATTGTGTATCTATACCACATCTTCTTTATCCATTCGTCTGTTGATGGACATCTAGGTTCTTTCCATAGTTTGGCTATTGTAGACATTGCTGCTATAAACATTCGGGTGCACGTGCCCCCTCGGATCACTATGTTTGTATCTTTAGGGTAGATACCCAGTAGTGCAATTGCTGGGTCATAGGGTAGTTCTATTTTCAACATTTTGAGGAACCTCCATGCTGTTTTCCAGAGTGGTTGCACCAGCTTGCATTCCCACCAACAGTGTAGGAGGGTTCCCCTTTCTCCGCATCCTTGCCAGCATCTGTCATTTCCTGATTTGTTAATTTTAGCCATTCTGACTGGTGTGAGGTGGTATCTCATTGTGGTTTTGATTTGTATTTCCCTGATGCCGAGTGATATGGAGCACTTTTTCATGTGTCTGTTGGCCATCTGGATGTCTTCTTTGCAGAAATGTCTGTTCATGTCTTCTGCCCGTTTCTTGATTGGATTATCTGTTCTTTGGGTGTTGAGTTTGCTAAGTTCTTTATAGATTTTGGACACTAGCCCTTTATCTGATATGTCGTTTGCAAATATCTTCTCCCATTCTGTTAGTTGTCTTTCGGTTTTGTTAACTGTTTCCTTTGCTGTGCAAAAGATTTTGATCTTGATAAAATCCCAATAGTTCATTTTTGCCCTTCCTTCCCTTGCCTTTGGCGATGTTCCTAGGAAGATGTTGCTGTGGCTGAGGTCGAAGAGGTTGCTGCCTGTGTTCTCCTCAAGGATTTTGATGGATTCCTTTCTCACATTGAGGTCCTTCATCCATTTTGAGTCTACTTTTGTGTGTGGTGTAAAGAAATGATCCAATTTCATTTTTCTGCATGTGGCTGTCCAATTTTCCCAACACCATTTATTGAAGAGGCTGTCTTTTTTCCATTGGACATTCTTTCCTGCTTTGTCGAAGATTAGTTGACCATAGAGTTGAGGGTCTATTTCTGGGCTCTCTATTCTGTTCCATTGATCTATGTGTCTGTTTCTGTGCCAGTACCATGCTGTCTTGATGATGACAGCGTTGTAATAAAGCTTGAAGTCCGGAATTGTGATGCCACTAACTTTGGCTTTCTTTTTCAATATTCCTTTGGCTATTCGAGGTCTTTTCTGGTTCCATATAAATTTTAGGATTATTTGTTCCATTTCTTTGAAAAAAATGGATGGTGCTTTGATTGGAATTGCATTAAATGTGTAGATTGCTTTAGGTAGCATACACATTTTCACAATATTTATTCTTCCAATCCAGGAGCATGGAACATTTTTCCATTTCTTTGTGTCTTCCTCAATCTCTTTCATGAGTACTTTATAGTTTTCTGTGTATAGATTTTTAGTCTCTTTGGTTAGGTTTATTCCTAGGTATCTTATAGTTTTGGGTGCAATTGTAAATGGGATGGACTCCTTAATTTCTCTTTCTTCTGTCTTGTTGTTGGTGTAGAGAAATGCAACTGATTTCTGTGCATTGATTTTATATCCTGACACTTTACCGAATTCCTGGACAAGTTCTAGCAGTTTTGGAGTGTAGTCTTTTGGGCTTTCCACATATAGTATCATCTCATCTGCAAAGAGTGATAGTTTGACTTCTTCTTTGGCGATTTGGATGCCTTTAATTTCCTTTTGTTGTCTGATTGCTGAGGCTAGGACTTCTAGTACTATGTTGAATAGCAGTGGTGATAACGGACATCCCTGCCGTGTTCCTGACCTTAGAGGAAAAGCTTTCAGTTTTTCTCCATTGAGAATGATATTTGCGGTGGGTTTTTCATAGATGGCTTTGATGATATTGAGGTATGTGCCCTCTATCCCTACACTTTGAAGAGTTTTGATCAGGAAGGGATGCTGTACTTTGTCAAATGCTTTTTCAGCATCTATGGAGAGTATCATATGGTTCTTGTTCTTTCTTTTATTAATGTGTTGTATCACATTGATTGATTTGCGGATGTTGAACCAACCTTGCAGCCCTGGAATAAATCCCACTTGGTCGTGGTGAATAATCCTTTTAATGTACTGTTGAATCCTATTGGCTAGTATTTTGGTGAGAATTTTTGCATCTGTGTTCATCAAGTTCTCTTTTTTGATGGGATCCTTGTCTGGTTTTGGGATCAAGGTGATGCTGGCCTCATAAAATGAGTTTGGAAGTTTTCCTTCCATTTCTATTTTTTGGAACAGTCTCAGGAGAATAGGAATTAGTTCTTCTTTAAATGTTTGGTAGAATTCCCCCGGGAAGCCATCTGGCCCTGGGCTTTTGTTTGTTTGGAGATTTTTGATGACTGTTTCAATCTCCTTACTGGTTATCGGTCTGTTCAGGCTTTCTATTTCTTCCTGGTTCAGTTGTGGTAGTTTATATGTCTCTAGGAATGCATCCATTTCTTCCAGATTGTCAAATTTGTTGGCGTAGCATTGCTCATAGTATGTTCTTATAATTGTCTGTATTTATTTGGTGTTGTGATCTCTCCTCTTTCATTCATGATTTTATTTATTTGGGTCCTTTCTCTTTTCTTTTTGATAAGTCTGGCCAGGGGTTTATCAATCTTATTAATTCTTTCAAAGAACCAGCTCCTAGTTTCGTTGATTTGTTCTATTGTTTATTTGGTTTCTATTTCATTGATTTCTGCTCTGATCTTTATGATTTCTCTTCTCCTGCTGGGTTTAGGGTTTCTTTCTTGTTCTTTCTCCAGCTCCTTTAGGTGTAAGGTTAGGTTGTGTACCTGAGACCTTTCTTGTTTCTTGAGAAAGGCTTGTACCGCTATATATTTTCCTCTCAGGACTGCCTTTGTTGTGTCCCACAGATTTTGAACCGTTGTGTTTTCATTATCATTTGTTTCCATAAATTTTTTCAATTCTTCTTTAATTTCCTGGTTGACCCATTCATTCTTTAGAAGGATGCTGTTTAGTCTCCATGTATTTGGGTTCTTTCCTAATTTCCTCTTGTGATTGAGTTCTAGCTTCAGAGCATTGTGGTCTGAACATATGCAGGGAGTGATTCCAATCTTTTGATACCAGTTGAGACCTGATTTAGGACCCAGGATGTGATCTATTCTGGAGAATGTTCCATGTGCACTAAAGAAGAATGTGTATTCTGTTGCTTTGGGATGAAATGTTCTGAATATATCTGTGATGTCCATCTGGTCCAGGGTGTCATTTAAGGCCTTTATTTCCTTGTTGATCTTTTGCTTGAATGATCTGTCCATTTCAGTGAGGGGAGTGTTAAAGTCCCCTACTATTATTATATTATTGTTGATGTGTTTCTTTGATTTTATTATTAATTGGTTTATATAGTTGGCTGCTCCCACGTTAGGGGCATAGATATTTAAAATTGTTAGATCTTCTTGTTGGACAGATCCTTTGAGTATGATATAGTGTCCTTCTTCATCTCTTATTATAGTCTTTGGCTTGAAATCGAATTGATCTGATATAAGGATTGCCACTCCTGCTTTCTTCTGATGTCCATTAGCATGGTAAATTCTTTTCCACCCCCTCACTTTAAATCTGAAGGTGTCTTCGGGTTTAAGATGAGTTTCTTGTAGGCAACATATAGATGGGTTTTGGTTTTTTGTCCATTCTGATACCCTGTGTCTTTTGATTGGGGCATTTAGCCCATTAACATTCAGGGTAACTATTGAGAGATATGAATTTAGTGCCATTGTATTGCCTGTAAGGTGACTGTTATTGTATATTGTTTCTGTTCCTTTCTGATCTACTACTTTTAGGCTCTCTCTTTGCTTAGAGGACCCCTTTCAATATTTCCTGTAGAGCTGGCTTGGTGTTTGCAAATTCTTTCAGTTTTTGTTTGTCCTGGAAGCTTTTAATCTCTCCTTCTATTTTCAGTGATAGCCTAGCTGGATATAGTGTTCTTGGCTGCAAGTTTTTCTCATTTAGTACTCTGAATATATCATGCAGCTCTTTCTGGCCTGCCAGGTCTCTGTGGATATGTCTGCTGCCAATCTAATATTTTTGCCATTGTATGTTACAGACTTCTTTTCCTGGGCTGCTTTCAGGATTTTCTCTTTGTCACTAAGACTTGTAAATTTTACTATTAGGTGACGGGGTGTGGACCTATTCTTATTGATTTTCAGGGGGGTTCTCTGAACCTCCTGGATTTTGATGCTTGTTCCCTTTGCCATATTGGGGAAATTCTCTCCAATAATTCTCTCCAATATACCTTCTGCTCCCCTCTCTCTTTCTTCTTCTTCTGGAATCCTAATTATTCTAATGTTGTTTCGTCTTATGGTTTCACTTATCTCTCAAATTCTCCACTCGTGGTCCAGTAACTGTTTGTCCCTCTTTTACTCAACTTCTTTATTTTCTGTCATTTGGTCTTCTATATCGCTAATTCTCTCTTCTGCCTCATTTATTCTAGCAGTGAGAGCCTCCATTTTTGATTGCACCTCAGTAATAGCTTTTTTTATTTCAACTTGGTTAGATTTTAATTCTTTTATTTCTCCAGAAAGGGCTTTTATCTCTCCGGAGAAGGTTTCTCTAATATCTTCCATGCCTTTTTCGAGCCTGGCTAGAATCTTGAGAATCGTCATTCTGAACTCTAGATCTGACATATTACCAATGTCTGTATTGATTAGGTCCCTAGCCTTTGGTACTGGCTCTTGTTCTTTTTTTTGTGGTGAATTTTTCCGCCTTGTCATTTTGTCCAGATAAGAGTATATGAAGGAGCAAGTAAAATACTAAAAGGGTGGCAACAACCCCAGGAAAATATGCTTTAGCCAAATCAGAAGAGATCCCAAATCGTGAGGGGGGAGAAAGGGGATAAAAAGAGGTTCAGAAAGAAAAAAAAAAAAAAGAAAGAAACAAAAAAAGAAAACCAATAAAGAAAAAATATAAAAAGGAAAAAA
>NW_022633827.1:0-1124 GCF_010015895.1 Lontra canadensis
TCAGTTGTCCAGTGACCCGGAGACGTCAGGAAAGCTCAGCAGATGAAATAAGAGGCTAGTTCCGTCTGCTTGAGGCAGGTCCGTTGGAACTGCAGAAAGAGGGCGTTGGGGGAACATTGGGTTCGATGTGCGCACGAGGAACAAAACAAAACAAAGCAAAGCAAAACAAACAAACAAAAAAACCCTGCTGACAAAGAATTATCTAGCAATTCTTTGAAGCTGAAGAAGAATTAAATATTCCTTAGATAATCAAGGATCTGTAATTATGCTTTCTGAGTTTTCTTCCTGCATTGAATATGCTGTGGCTCACATTAACATATTATGTCTTCTTTATTTTTTTAAAATTTATTTATTTGAGAGAGAGAGAGAGAGAGAGAGAAAGAGTGCACATAAGCATGAGCAGGGGGAGAGGCAGAGGAAGAGGGAGAAACAGACTCCCCATTGAGCAGGGGACCTTATGGGAGGGGAGGGGTGGCTCGATGCAGGGCTCAATCCCAGGACCCTGGGATCATGACCTGAGCCAAAGGCAGACACTTAAATGACTGAGCCACCCAGGCACCCAAACATATTAGGTCTTAATCGAGGTATATGGTCTCTTCTCTTATATAAGAAAGACATTTTGGGTTGTGAATTATCCCCATTTTATACTTAGTTGCCTAGCTTATATCGCATTTCTCAGGGAGTTATGCTCAACAAATCCAGAGATTTCAGGGTTTTTGTGTTTTTTTGTTTTTTTTTGGGCAAAATTCTGACTTTTTCCTGTATAACTTTTTTTTTTCAAATTTTTATTGAAATTCTAGTTAGTTAACGTATAGTGTAATACTGGAGTAGAATCCAGGTTTGTTTGTTTGTTTGTTTGTTTTTAACCATGAGAATTTTAAACAGCAATGAATATCATGCTGAAAACACCTGCTAGGGAAAGAATGTATTGGTTGGTTCTCAGCAGCATATTTTTAAGTCGATAGGATTGTGTCACCTTCCTTCTGTCTTTTCCTGAAACAGGAGAAAATGCCTTACAGACCTGGTTCTCACTCTCTTCCTCCAGGTTTGCTGGAATGTTGATGTCAAATTCTTTACATTGCTGGTGCAACACTCATCAAAGCCCCTTGGACGGTAAGTGTACA
>NW_022633827.1:1134-4902 GCF_010015895.1 Lontra canadensis
AGATTTCCTCTAGCAGACTCAGAAGGAACCAGCCTTGCTGACAACTTGATCTTGGACTTCTAGCTTCCAGAACTCTGAGAAGATAAGTAAATTTTATTTTTACTTGCTTCCTTTTTTAAGCAAACTAGGTCGTTAGCTAGAGACAAGATAAGGAACGTGGTGTCAGTATGATCCTGCTGGTGTGTGGGTAGGTGTGCTGGTTTGTGTAAGGGGGGAAATGGCTGGGTGTCTGGCTTACCTCTGAAATAGGATTGTGTGCAGGAAAAGGTGGGAAAAGAGGGCACATTGGATTTATCTTTTTCTCTATATTGAGTTCATATTATCAGTATTACACTTCATATTCATTATATTTTAAAAATACATAATTATCATATTTGCATGATAAATAAAATCTACTGAAAACGGGCACGTGACAGTCCTTACCTTGAGAAGTATATTCGAAGAACATGCTTTCCTCCTTACTGAGAGAAATGTTAAGTTGCGAAATATTCAAGCTCTTCTGAAGAAGTAAACAAGCTTCCTGACCTAATGATTTGCCTCAATTTTCCATTTTAGTTGCGGTGCTGAAATTTTCATTGCCAAAAAGTATATATGTTCCGGTTGTTAAGGAGAAAACCACAGGCCCAAAATGATGTCACTTATGTTAAGGACCCAAGTCAGTCAGTGGAATCTTAAAACCTCGCCTAAAAACAGTATCACCACGACCCTCCCCCTCCCGCCCCTGCCCTTTCACCAAGCTGACTGGAATTTCCTGGTCAGCACTAGGAGGTAATCCCTCCATAGGCCCCTTCTGTTCCCCTCGGAGGGTGAGCTCCCCTGAAACAATGCATTCCTTGCTAATAAATTCCCTTTTTTCACCCTCTCTTTGCCTGTAAAAACCTCCCATTCTGCAGAGTTCTGTGAAACTCTCTTCTACTTGTTCCCGATGGGGGATGGGGACGCTGTCCTAGTCATGAATCATTTAACACAGTTAACCGGTGCTTTACATTTACTGAGCGGAATTTTGCTTTTTTAACACAAGTGTTTAGGTATTTGTTCATAATTGATCATTCCTACTCTTATTTTTACGTGCCTAAGAAGTTTTCTATGTCAACCCTAAAAGCTTCTTTTGTTGGCTTTTAATTCTATAGCAACATTTCAAAAATAAAACAAAGGAAAAAAAAAACCTGAAGTTACTGAAATAACACGGTGGTTCTCCTGTATTTAATAATAAAGTGCAGAAACAACATTCTTAAAAACTCTCCACTAACCTAAGACAATTTGATCACAAATGAAAAAGAAAAATTGGAATTGCTAATTAAAAATGGGCTTTGTTTTTTTTCTTTTTTTTATAATTTTTTAATTTTTTATTAACATATAATGTATTATTAGTCCCAGGGGTACAGGTCTGTGAATCACCAGCTTTACACACTTCACAGCACTCACCATAGCACATACCCTCCCCAGTGTCCATAACCCCACCCCCCTCTCCCTCCCGCCTCCCCGCAACCCTCAGTTTGTTTTGTGACATTAAGAGTCTCTGATGGTTTGTGTCCCTCCCGATAAAAATGGGCTTTGTTTTAGCAGGAACATCATTCATCAGTGTAAGTTCCAGTCAGTGCCTTTACATTCGGTTATTTGAAAATAGCCTAAGAAATGCATGTTTACCAGTTTCTCAAAGTTCAGCCTTATATGGATGAAAATGTCAATGCATATATTCTTTGTCAAGAATGAGAAATGCACCTTTTAGCTTTTAAATTACACTTTTAAAAACATGAATATATATTGAGGAAAGATTCATTGCCTGGTAGGTCAAGTGGTATTAATTCCTTTAGATTTGCTTCTTTTTAGGTATACATCCTCTTGGAAAATCCACTTTTGATGTTTATCACCGGATGACAACTGCCACTATAAACTAAAGATTTTTTTTTATTAAATTAGCAAACAGAGTATATAACTTTCTTGCACTTTCAAAGATGTCCTCCTGAAACAGCAAGCAATATTTCTGAAATGACAAGTGAGCAGATATTATATTGCATTCAGCCATAAGCAACTTCACAGTCCAAATAAAATCTACACTATAAATTTTGTATTAAAATTGAGTGTCTGTTGGAAATTTATATTTTCCCCAGAATAACTAAGGGCATTTTCTTCTGCTTCTATGATTGAGAGTTATATTAATCGCACAAGGACTATCAATTTTCAGGTTCGTACAATAATATTAAAACTCTGTCTAAAAATCTCATTGAAGGTAGCATCACCTAAGGCTCTCTGGTTTTTGAGGTGGACATAAACTCTCAGCCTGTAGTGGATGTCTGTGCTGTGCAAGTGAGTGATTTGTTTCTAGGTTGAGTAAAAGGAGTCAACAGAGAGAGAGGGATGAGATATGTGATATCTGGGATAATGGATGGGGCACATTTTCAGAGTTGACAGGAGGAAACAATGAAGAGAACTGTGTGTGGAAAAGGCAGGCATCGCTGGAGATCTCCCTTAGGAAGAGGAGCTCCTGTGGAAGGAGACCAGAGAGCACTTTGAAATTGGAAGAATGGAGTTTGTGGGAACACTTGCAGGTCCGTGCTCATCTAAGGACATCTGGGAGCAAGGAAGGTCCTGAGTTGGAGGATATGAAGGTGATGTCATTGGAATTACTAGGGAATTTAAAAAGAAAGAAAAACACAATGGAGTCTGACTTCCATATGTTGAGCAAAACTGTGGCAACAGGTGATACTAGAAATTATAAAATTTGGAGAGGACTGAATTTGCTGCAGTTGATATCTTTTGGCATTTTTACCAGAACCCTAGAGAGGAGAGACAGGGGTCACTCAGGTTTGGGGACTGTCGTGATAGAAGCAGCAGGAAGTCAGAAGATGAAGGACCATAGGTGAGACAGGCATCGCTACCAAAGTCCTGGCCGGAGATCATCTCAGTGGATGGAGAAGCCCAGAAGAGTGGAGAGACCCCCAAGGGCACCGGTCAGAAGAGGCTGGAGGCAGTTTAGCGGAAACAACTGGAAGGGGGACAGGAAGCTTCTGCCCACAGGAGCCCTCTCGAGTGTTGAGATTAAGGTGGTTCAGCCTGAGTTTGGAATGAAGTGTACATCGAGGTTATTGAGTTAAACCCTAACGAGGACTATGCTATTTTAACCAAAAGCTTTCCTCCATACGATTTAACCTAGCTGTGTACCTTACCCTCGAGTTTTGAAAATCTTCATTAACCGTCTTGCTTACTTAGCATGCTTCAGAGCTCACAGGAGGTGGATGTCCCCTGTGGTGATGTCCCTCCATCATGCCGAAGCCATGGCTCCATTCTGGTTATTTCCTATTTGCTGATCTACTCTTCAGGCTGGGCATTCTCTCCTGGGGGGGGGAGAGAACATCACAGCTGTGGCTTGTGTCTAAGGAGCATAAAGCGAGGCACAGAGGTCTCTCACTCGGGCTGCATTAACGTACTCCGACTTCACTCACGAACCACAAGGACCATCTTTCAAAAGTTCTGTGTCCATGAATCTGTCCCTTTATTATTTTCTTTTACAAATCAGTTCCATTTTAAAGTTATAACTGTAGGAATGAAGTGTGCCTACAGCAGCAGAGACCAACCTTTCTCTGTGGTCCTTCTGATGCCTTGTTATGCTGACGGTCGTGAGCAGCGGGTACGGCCGATTTATTCCAGGAGATAACGCTTTATTCATCGCTATTTGGGTTCTGATCATCCTCTTATGTTCACGACGTTTGACAAGCACATTTCAGTGATGAAAAACAATAACGGGCTTTAATTAATGGGGTGCTTATT
>NW_022633828.1:0-4901 GCF_010015895.1 Lontra canadensis
TTGAGTTTGAGGAGTTCTTTATAGATCCTGGATATCAACCTTTTGTCAGTACTGTCATTTGCAAATATCTTCTCCCATTCCGTGGGTTGCCTCTTTGTTTTCTTGACTGTTTCCTTTGCTTTGCAGAAACTTTTGATTTTGATGAAGTCCCAAAAGTTTATTTTGGCTTTTGTTTCCTTGCCTTTGAAGACATATCTTGAAAGAAGTTGCTGTGGCTGATATCGAAGAGATTACTGCCTATGTTCTCCTCTAGGATTCTGATGGATTCCTGTCTCACGTTGAGGTCTTTTATCCATTTTGAGTTTATCTTTGTGTACGGTGTAAGAGAATGGTCGAGTTTCATTCTTCTACATATAGCTGTCCAGTTTTCCCAGCACCATTTATTGAAAAGACTCTTTTCCACTGTATATTTTTTCCTGTTTTGTTGAAGATTATTTTACCATAGAGTTGAGGGTCCATATCTGGGCTCTCTACTCTGTTCCATTGGTCTATGTGTCTGTTTTTATACAAGTATCATGCTGTCTTGGTGATCACGGCTTTGTAGTAAAGCTTGAAATCAGGTAATGTGATGCCCCCAGTTTTATTTTTGTTTTTCAACATTTCCTTAGCGATTCAGGGTCTCTTCTGATTCCATACAAATTTTAGGATTATTTGCTCCAGCTCTTTGAAAAATACCGGTGGAATTTTGATCGGAATGTCATTAAAAGTATAGATTGTGCTAGGCAGTATAGACATTTTAACAATGTTTATTCTCCCGATCTAAGAGCATGGAATGGTCTTCCATCTTATTGTGTCTTTCTTTCTCTGACTGAAATATTTAATTTAGCATTATACCCTCTAGGTCCATCCATGTTTTTTCAAATGGAAAGCTCTTATTCATTTTTATAGCTGAATAATATTCTGTTGTATGTGTGAGTGTTTGTGTGTGTGTGCACCACATCTTCTTTATCCGTTTATTTATTGATGGACACTTGGGTTGCTTCAATATCTTGGCTATTGTAAATGATGTTCCCATAAACGTAGGGGTTCACAGTTCTTCTCAAATGAGTGTTTTTTTTTTTTCTTTGAGTAAATACCCAGTAGTAGAGTGACTGGGTCATGTGATATTTCTATTTTTAATATTTTGAGGATTCTCCATACTGTTTTTGGACAGTGCCTCTACCCCTTACCTTGCCATCAACAGTGCATGAGGGCTCCTTTTCCTCTCCATAGTCATCAACACTTGCTATTTCCTGTTCTTTTTTATTCTAGCCCCTCTGACAGGTGTGAGGTAAAAAATCTCATTGTAGTTCAACTTTGCATTTCCCTACTGATGAGTGATTTTGAACATTTCATGTATCTGCTGGCCATCTGTGTGTCTTCTTTGGAAAATATGTCTATTTGTGTCTTCTGCCCATTTTTAATTGGACTATTGTGGGGGTGTTTTTGGTGCTTGATTGTATAAATTATTTATATGTTTTGGATATTAATCTCTTATCAAATACATCATTTACAAATATCTTCTCCCATTCAGTAGGTTACATTTGGTTTTGTTGATGTTTTCCTTTCCTATGCAGAACCTTTTTATTTTGCTGTAGTCCCAGTAGTCTATTTCTGCCTTTGTTTCCCTTGCCTTAGGAGACCTATCTAGAAAAATGATGCTAAGGCCAATGTCAAAGTGGTTTTCTTCCATGGGTTTTATGGTTTCAGTTCTCACATTTAGGTCTTTAATCCATTTTGAATTTATTTTTCTGTATGGTGTTAGAAAGTAGTCTAACTTCATTAGCATGTAGCTGTCCAGTTTTCCCAGCTATTGAAGAGAATGTCTTTTCCCCATGGTATATTCTTGCATCATTTGTCATAGATTAACTGGCCATATAACTGAGTTTGTATCGTGTGTGTGTGTGTGTGTGTGTGTGTGTGCCAATACCATGCTGTTTTTATTATACTTTTGTAGTAGAACTTGAAATCTGGGATTATGATACCTCCAGCTCTTTCTCAAAATTGCTTTGGCTATTCAGAGTCCTTTGGGGTTCTATAAAATTTTTAGTATTATTTGTTCTAGTTCTGCGAAAAATACTCTTGGTATTTTGATAGGGATTGCATTCACTTTTATTTTTTTCTACTTTGTTTTATGTGTATACTATAGCAGTTATCTATAATATGTAATTCATGCTAATAATTAAGAGGAGCACAATAACATAGGCAAAACAGATTAACTAAAATGTAAAATACCATTGGAGATCATGTAGTTCAATTTTTTCATTGTCCTTATATGGAAATCTAATCTTAAGGAGAATTAGTAAGTTTTCTATAGTCACATAGATAATTAGTAGCAGAATAAACACAAACCAGATTTGACTCCTTATATCCAGCTTAGTAATATTTTCCTTGAGAAAGTACATTCTCTACAAAAAGTCACATAAGTATATATGAACATACCCTCCTCTCCCCCTAAAAAATAGACTGAACTAAATGTAGATATAGGTTATGTTGGTGAGATGTAAATATGTATTATAGATATACATGTATATGTGCATGCAAGATATATGGAGTATATCTTGTACATATTGAGAAACAAGATTTAATATGTAAGTTTTCATTGTTAATTAAGTGGACTTTTTTTAAGCTTATTTTATTTATTTTTTATTTATTTATTTTTTAAGATTTTATTTATTTATTTGACAGAGAGATCACAAGTAGGCAGAGAAGCAGGCAGAGAGAGAGAGAGGGAAGCAGGCTCCTTGCCGAGCAGAGAGCCTGATGCGGGACTCGATCCCAGGAACCTGAGATCATGACCTGAGCCAAAGGCAGCAGCTTAACCCACTGAGCCACCCAAGTGCGCAGACATTAAGTGGACTTTTACAATTAAGAATATCCTGTATTATGTGTACCATCATTAACTTTGGTGATAGTCATTTCATTAAAACATAGTTTTAATGAAACTATGGGGTGCCTGGATGGCTCAGTCAGTTAAGTGCCTTCAGCTCAGGTGATTATCCTAGGGTTCTGGGATTGAGTCCAACATCGGGCTCCCTGCTCAGCGAAGAGTCTGCTTTTCCTTCTCCCTGCCCTCTGCGCTTTTTCTTTCTCTCTCTCAAATAAATAAATAAAATCTTAAAAAAATAACAACATAGATTCTGAAGACTCTTAGCTATGACAAAATGTCAGCATTCTAAGACCAACTTAAAATTCAATATTCTTATCTGTATAATTTAGTCGATATTATTACTCGTTTTGTAGAAAAATATGAAAAATCATACTATAGGAATTCTTTAATATTTAATTGTACAATTGTATAATTGTATCTCTAGTAATACACTTTTTGGGGAATTATATGAAACCCATATACTGCATAGGGCTGTGATAAAAGAAAAAGCAATATATGGCATTAATACTCTGGCTTTATCTCTAGTTATTAGGGAGAATTTTCAGAAGAATGAGGGGAAAACAGCTCATAGGGTAAGGGGACAATGGAACGTTTATTTCATTCATGTAAAATTACTCAGCTCATGTTTAAAATCTTCCATGACTAGTAGAGTTTGTGATGGTCTGATATTTGAAGATTATGAAGGAATTGTTCTGATGAAAGTGTGTGAGAACTGAATTTGAATCCAAGCTCTGCTATTTATTAGCTATAATTTTGAGGGCAGATACACTTTTCTGTCATTTTTTTTTTTTATCTGCAAAGAAAGGATATTAATACCCACCTCCCAGGATTGCTTTGTGAACGTCATGAGGGCAGAGTCCTATTTTGTTCAATTTTGTGAAGGTTCAAATGACAGCATAAAAAAATTTGCCTCTAATGAATTGATCTTAAGAGATTTACAGGCATTCTTTTGCTAATACTTTGCATTATATAATTTGAAAATTTATTACCTTGTTCCAGTTGAAAAAAAAAGTTTCCATTTTTATAAAATGTTTAGAGATTTGGATTGAGAAAAGCATATAATATGATTTAATGTCATAATTATTATCAGTATTATATCAATTTTCTGCTAACATTTCTGAAATCATAAATGTCAAATACATGATTCATCTTGAAGATTTAACTTTCAGTAAGTGAAATTGTAAAGCCTAAGTATCAATCTTAATGAGAGCCGAGACATTAATTTTTAGCAATTTCTAAACTCACTATAATAGCCTTCTTATGTACAAGAATTGGAGCAGATAAGGAAAAAAAAATCTTTAATAGACTCTCAGTACAGTGGACAAACAATTGGGGTCTAATTAAAATAAGAAACCTTCTTTTCCATTTTGTTCAAAGAGTCTCCTTTACCATCATCTTATTACCATGTTTAGAATCCTTTTATATTCTCTCACATTAAAATGTATTTGTGTATCTAAACCTTAAAGAAAGTAGATGTATTTGCCCCCCAAATTAAATTTCTGCTCTGTTTATCACATAAACAAAGAATTGCATGAAATGGCTAAAATGTCAATCTCAACATGCTGAAGCTAAGGGACTTATTTTAATCATGTTATAATCACGAAGTTCTATAACAACATAGATGTTGTTCTTTTGACCCAGTAGATGACCATTGAGGACAGAGAAGGGATTGTGCAAAACATTTAGGAGCCAATGGACACCGTACAGACATACAGTTCAGGACTTTAGAAACATGAATAAGAGTCATTCTAATAGTTTATTTTGGCGTTTGTTTCCTTTGCCTTTGGAGACATATCTTGAAAGAAGTTGCTGTGGCTGATATAGAAGAGATTACTGCCTATGTTCTCCTCTAGGATTCTGATGGATTCCTGTCTCACGTTTGGGACTTCATCAAAATCAAAAGCTTCTGCACAGCAAAGGAAACAGTCAAGAAAACAAAAAGGCAACCCACGGAATGGGAGAAGATATTTGCAAATGACAGTACCGACAAAAGGTTGATATCCAGGATCTATAAAGAACTCCTCAAACTCAA
>NW_022633829.1:0-4893 GCF_010015895.1 Lontra canadensis
TCCAAGGAGTTTACAAAACACTTCTAGAACTAATAAAATTAGCCTGGTCACAAGATATAAAATCAATATACAAAAATCAATTGTATTCCATACAAGCAACAAACAATTGAAGTGTAAAATTATGATACATTAATTTATAATAGCTTCAAATAGAATAATTAGGAATCGATATAATAAAAGAAATGAAAGATGTATACATTTAAAACTAAAAACATTGCTATAAAAGATCTAAATAATAAAAAAAAAAAGATCTAAATAATAGACATTTCGGGTTCATAAATTGTAAGATTCAATATTGTCCCTGTGGAAGTAACCTCTAAATTAATCCTTAAAGTCCATGCGATCTCTGTGTAGTCTTGTCAGGTCTACTGTAAGAACTTATACGCTAGTCCTGACATTGACCTGCAGGTGCAGAGAACCTAGGGTAGGCAAACCAATTTCAGGACTTACATAAATAAAATTGAGGGGCTTACATTGTTTGATTTCAAACTTACCCTAAATCTGCAATGATCAAGGCACACATGTTAATGGATCAGAGCCAAAGGCCTAGAAATAAAACCTTACATTTATGGGGCTTGGCATTTGACAAAATTGCAAAGATGATTCAATGAGGAAAGGAAAATTTCCAACAGATGGTGCTGGAACAATGGCATATTCATATGTAAAAAGCATAAACTCAGACCCTTACCTCAAACTGTATGAAAACACTAAGTCAACAGCATTAGGCCCACAGGTAAGAGCTCAAACTGTAATACGTCTAGAAAGATAAATAGGAGAACATCTTTGTGACCTTGAATTAGTAAAGATTTCTGATATAAAATATCAAATTGTGGCCACCTGTAAGATAGTCTTGATAAACTGGATGTCATCAAATTAAACACTTTTGTACCTTATCAAGTCTATAAGGACATGCAAAGCCAGGCTGGAGATAGAGTGTGTTTGTGTTATGATACATTTGAAAGAGGACTTGTGGCTCAGGTATATAAAGAACTCTTAAAACACAATAATAATAGCCAATAATCCAATTAAATAATGGGTAAAAGATTTGGATCGGTATTTCATCAAAGAAGACACAGGAGTGGCTAACAAGTACATGAAATGATGCTAAACATCATTTTTCATTAGGGAAATGCAAATTAAAACCACAATGAGATACCACCGCATGTATATTAGAATGGTTGTAAGCAAAAGGCCAAGAATGTCAAGTGTTCAGGAGGTTATGGAGAAACTGGAACATCTATTGGTTGCTGGCAAAATTTCCAAATGATGTGATCAATTTGTAAAACAATTTTTTTTCAAAGATTTTATTTATTTATTCGACAGGGAGAGAGAGACAGCAAGAGAGAGCACAAGCAGTTGGAGCAGCAGAGGGAGAGGGGGAAGCAGGCTTCCTGCTCAGCAAGGAGCCTAATGTGGGTCTCGATCCCAGGACCCTGAGATCATGACCTGAGCTCAAGGCAGACACTTAACCATCTGAGCCCCCCAGGTGCCCCTGTGAAACAATTTCTTGAAGTTAAACTGACCATAAAATTCAGCTTCCTATCCCGAGGTATTTCAAGGAAATGAATGAAAGCATTCATGCCCAGAGAGCCATGCAAGTGAGTGTTCATAACAGCAACAATGTTTGTCATACCTAAACTAGCAAGAACATACCTGCCCATTAACTACGGAATGGATAATCGAGATGTGGACTACCCACACAGCTGAGTACTGCTCTATGATTAAATGAGCCACTGAAACCCAGTGTTAAGTAAGAGATGCCAGTTGCAAAAGGCCCTGTATTATAAGATTACATTAATACGCAGTGTCTATAAAGGCAAGTTTGTAGACGCACAAAGATCATTGATAACCAGAGTTCAGGGCGGGATGAGAGGCAACTGCTGGTAGATACAAGGGAACTCTTTACAGTGATGAAAGTGTTCTAATATTGCATTATTATAGTTGCACATTTCTATTAACATCACTAAAACCATTGAACTATATACTTACAACTGTGAATTTTGTGGAATGTCAACTACATCTCATTGAATCTGTTAAAGAATTACTATTGAGAAGCTTGTCCACAGACCATGCTTGGTGATGGCTTCCTTTCTGTTTCACTTCAGAGGTTCTGGTAGGTCCTTTTGTTGTTTTTATTTTGTGGATTTTGCAGACTTTTGGTTGGATATCAGTTTTGGCTTGTATGGAAGGAAAAGAGCACGAAGCTTGCCTGAGGTTCTGCAGCGCTGTGACGTCCCACCTAGCGAGCCCCGTGAGGGACAGTCGCTTCACCTTCCAGACCGATGTTCAAGGACTGCCCACGCCCCTGCAAACACTGCTTCTGAGCCTGGCAATGCTCCGCCTCAATCTGTCAGCCTGGGACAAGTCTCCTTCCTCCGTACTCTCACGTTTATCCTCTTGCCTCCAGGGTCAATTTTGACCACATTCCCAGCAAACTGGAAATCCCCAGTGTTTCCATATTTCTTGCATCCTAAGCTCAGGAGAGCCCCTTCAAACTGTACAATCCATAGCAGTGTCTGTCCTCAGCTTAGGCTACGAAGACCCAGAAATCAGGGACTACACCTTGCTCATGTTTGTGTTAATTGTTCATGACATGCGGGAAAAAAAGAAAATCAAATGATTTTGGTGTCTGAACTATTTTAATGGATGGTATTGAGGAAGAGGGAGTTAAAATAAGATCCAAAGGCCTGAGGTCCGTTCTGCTGTTTAAAAACCTAGTATTGACTCTATAGGTTCCTCTCAATAAAACTGCATACCACTTTAATATTGTTTTGTTTTTATCACTAGTTGTTAAAATATGCATGACTGACTTGCACTCCCGATGTGGGTACTCAGTTATCGGATGGTTGTGTTTACTTGTCTATGCTAATTTCATCCGGTTCTGGAAGCTCATTCGTTCCTTAGAAGATCGGCTGATTTATTGACGTTGGCCTCTGGCAGGCATCTGGGTTTGGACAATTATCCTGAGGAGAAGCCTTGAACCATAATTCTTCATCTTTTGTTTGTTTATTTTTTAAGATTTTATTTATTTATTTGAGAGACAGAGATAGCGACAGAGATGGTGAGAGAGAGCATAAGTGGGGAAGAGCTGGAGAAGCAGGCTGTCCGCTGATGAGGGAGCCTGATTTGGGGCTTGATCCTGCATTCCAGAATCATGATCTGAGCTGAAGGCAGACGCTTAACCTACTGAGCCACCCAGGCACCCCCATTCTTGATGTTTTAAAAGTTTCATTTATTTTGAGACTAAAGTCTCTACAGAACTTTTAACAAAGCAGCCCACCAAAAAAAAAAAAATAATGAAAATAAAAAATAAATAAGTAAATAACACACAGATTTTTTGTCTCTGTGGATCATTCAGCACATCTGTCATGAGTGCTGTTGGCTGTGTCTCTCTGGATTCATGAATACCCCCGGTTGACCACAGAACTCTTCAGCACTCTTACTTGTAATTGCCTTCTAATCCCCCACCCTTCCCTGTGGAGGACCTTGCACAAACTGGTACTAGAGCAACAATTTTGATGGATTAATTGATTGATTCTTGGACTGGCATGACTAGTCGAAAATGGTGAATGCTGGGGCCGATTCCACGTTAAAACCTGTTCAACCTCTAGGGCCTACCTGGGCCTACTTAGCCATAGTGACTCCATGTTGCCTAGGTAGCCATTTTGTTGTTTAATAAATGTCTCAACAGTTACTGATATCAGTTCCAGGTAACTGTTGCTAAAACACACACCTAAAACAAGGCCATTTTGTTGTTTAATAAATGTCTCAACAGTTACTAGTATCGGTTCCAGGTAACCATTACTAAAACACACAGGTAGGAGACATCCAATCAGCCAAAGCCACATACGTAGGGTCTGAGGTTGTGCCCTATAAAACTAACCTGTAAGACCAAGGCGGGGTCGCTCTCTTCAGAGGCAGCCCAGCTGGTCAGTCTGACTTCTAATGCTTGGCATAAAATAAGGCTTTGCCTAACTTTCAGTTTGTCTCAGTCTCGTTCCTTTGATAACGGACCCAGCAGTGAAAGTGATCCTCCTGGAATGGGAGCAGCTCTCTACAAATCAACCCTTTATCTTCGCTTTCTGACTCATGATTATCAAGTCTAATTCTCCTGTCCTGTCAAATCAGACTTGTTAGAGCGACGTTCAGTGTAAGTCCAACATCAGCTCAGCGGTGTGGATGTGTATCCCTCGGTAAAGGAAGTGGCTGTAACCACCAAACCCCAATAGTTAGCTCACATGGCGACTCACAGAAGCAACTCCGTAGCTTCAAGGTAGGCTGACACACGAGTAGATCAGATGAAGAGAGTCTCCACTCTTCATTCGTGTAAGATCTCAATGACTAGGGAATTCTTTTTTTTTTAAATTTTTATTTATTTATTTGACAGAGAGAGATCACAAGTAGGCAGAGAGAGAGAGGAGGAAGCAGGCTTCCTGCTAAGCAGAGAGCCGGATGCGGGGCTCGATCATAGGACCCTGGGACCATGACCTGAGCCAAAGGCAGAGGCTTTAACCCACTGAGCCACCCAGGCGCCCCTGACTTGGGAATTCTTGAGCTCACTTGCCATTCCTCAGAGCCCTATGAAGAAGAAGGGCATGGAGAGGAACTCGACATCGCTTGCATCTTCACTACACCTGGAAAATCTTCTGATTTCTTAGCATTTCTTAGCAGTTCTATAATGGACATATTGAAATTCGTCCTATCTAAATCTGCAGTACGAATGTCGGGTTTTTGGGGGGTTTTTTCCCCTGATTTTTTGTCAGGGAAAAAAGAGAGACCAGCTCAAAAATTCAAATGCTGCATATTATAATTGTCCACAGAGATACCCTAGACAGTCTCATCAGCGTTTCTGGAGGTGACAGTCAAGTGCTAGTAGTCCATAAAAGCTTCCCA
>NW_022633830.1:0-4893 GCF_010015895.1 Lontra canadensis
TCCAAGGAGTTTACAAAACACTTCTAGAACTAATAAAATTAGCCTGGTCACAAGATATAAAATCAATATACAAAAATCAATTGTATTCCATACAAGCAACAAACAATTGAAGTGTAAAATTATGATACATTAATTTATAATAGCTTCAAATAGAATAATTAGGAATCGATATAATAAAAGAAATGAAAGATGTATACATTTAAAACTAAAAACATTGCTATAAAAGATCTAAATAATAAAAAAAAAAAGATCTAAATAATAGACATTTCGGGTTCATAAATTGTAAGATTCAATATTGTCCCTGTGGAAGTAACCTCTAAATTAATCCTTAAAGTCCATGCGATCTCTGTGTAGTCTTGTCAGGTCTACTGTAAGAACTTATACGCTAGTCCTGACATTGACCTGCAGGTGCAGAGAACCTAGGGTAGGCAAACCAATTTCAGGACTTACATAAATAAAATTGAGGGGCTTACATTGTTTGATTTCAAACTTACCCTAAATCTGCAATGATCAAGGCACACATGTTAATGGATCAGAGCCAAAGGCCTAGAAATAAAACCTTACATTTATGGGGCTTGGCATTTGACAAAATTGCAAAGATGATTCAATGAGGAAAGGAAAATTTCCAACAGATGGTGCTGGAACAATGGCATATTCATATGTAAAAAGCATAAACTCAGACCCTTACCTCAAACTGTATGAAAACACTAAGTCAACAGCATTAGGCCCACAGGTAAGAGCTCAAACTGTAATACGTCTAGAAAGATAAATAGGAGAACATCTTTGTGACCTTGAATTAGTAAAGATTTCTGATATAAAATATCAAATTGTGGCCACCTGTAAGATAGTCTTGATAAACTGGATGTCATCAAATTAAACACTTTTGTACCTTATCAAGTCTATAAGGACATGCAAAGCCAGGCTGGAGATAGAGTGTGTTTGTGTTATGATACATTTGAAAGAGGACTTGTGGCTCAGGTATATAAAGAACTCTTAAAACACAATAATAATAGCCAATAATCCAATTAAATAATGGGTAAAAGATTTGGATCGGTATTTCATCAAAGAAGACACAGGAGTGGCTAACAAGTACATGAAATGATGCTAAACATCATTTTTCATTAGGGAAATGCAAATTAAAACCACAATGAGATACCACCGCATGTATATTAGAATGGTTGTAAGCAAAAGGCCAAGAATGTCAAGTGTTCAGGAGGTTATGGAGAAACTGGAACATCTATTGGTTGCTGGCAAAATTTCCAAATGATGTGATCAATTTGTAAAACAATTTTTTTTCAAAGATTTTATTTATTTATTCGACAGGGAGAGAGAGACAGCAAGAGAGAGCACAAGCAGTTGGAGCAGCAGAGGGAGAGGGGGAAGCAGGCTTCCTGCTCAGCAAGGAGCCTAATGTGGGTCTCGATCCCAGGACCCTGAGATCATGACCTGAGCTCAAGGCAGACACTTAACCATCTGAGCCCCCCAGGTGCCCCTGTGAAACAATTTCTTGAAGTTAAACTGACCATAAAATTCAGCTTCCTATCCCGAGGTATTTCAAGGAAATGAATGAAAGCATTCATGCCCAGAGAGCCATGCAAGTGAGTGTTCATAACAGCAACAATGTTTGTCATACCTAAACTAGCAAGAACATACCTGCCCATTAACTACGGAATGGATAATCGAGATGTGGACTACCCACACAGCTGAGTACTGCTCTATGATTAAATGAGCCACTGAAACCCAGTGTTAAGTAAGAGATGCCAGTTGCAAAAGGCCCTGTATTATAAGATTACATTAATACGCAGTGTCTATAAAGGCAAGTTTGTAGACGCACAAAGATCATTGATAACCAGAGTTCAGGGCGGGATGAGAGGCAACTGCTGGTAGATATAAGGGAACTCTTTACAGTGATGAAAGTGTTCTAATATTGCATTATTATAGTTGCACATTTCTATTAACATCACTAAAACCATTGAACTATATACTTACAACTGTGAATTTTGTGGAATGTCAACTACATCTCATTGAATCTGTTAAAGAATTACTATTGAGAAGCTTGTCCACAGACCATGCTTGGTGATGGCTTCCTTTCTGTTTCACTTCAGAGGTTCTGGTAGGTCCTTTTGTTGTTTTTATTTTGTGGATTTTGCAGACTTTTGGTTGGATATCAGTTTTGGCTTGTATGGAAGGAAAAGAGCACGAAGCTTGCCTGAGGTTCTGCAGCGCTGTGACGTCCCACCTAGCGAGCCCCGTGAGGGACAGTCGCTTCACCTTCCAGACCGATGTTCAAGGACTGCCCACGCCCCTGCAAACACTGCTTCTGAGCCTGGCAATGCTCCGCCTCAATCTGTCAGCCTGGGACAAGTCTCCTTCCTCCGTACTCTCACGTTTATCCTCTTGCCTCCAGGGTCAATTTTGACCACATTCCCAGCAAACTGGAAATCCCCAGTGTTTCCATATTTCTTGCATCCTAAGCTCAGGAGAGCCCCTTCAAACTGTACAATCCATAGCAGTGTCTGTCCTCAGCTTAGGCTACGAAGACCCAGAAATCAGGGACTACACCTTGCTCATGTTTGTGTTAATTGTTCATGACATGCGGGAAAAAAAGAAAATCAAATGATTTTGGTGTCTGAACTATTTTAATGGATGGTATTGAGGAAGAGGGAGTTAAAATAAGATCCAAAGGCCTGAGGTCCGTTCTGCTGTTTAAAAACCTAGTATTGACTCTATAGGTTCCTCTCAATAAAACTGCATACCACTTTAATATTGTTTTGTTTTTATCACTAGTTGTTAAAATATGCATGACTGACTTGCACTCCCGATGTGGGTACTCAGTTATCGGATGGTTGTGTTTACTTGTCTATGCTAATTTCATCCGGTTCTGGAAGCTCATTCGTTCCTTAGAAGATCGGCTGATTTATTGACGTTGGCCTCTGGCAGGCATCTGGGTTTGGACAATTATCCTGAGGAGAAGCCTTGAACCATAATTCTTCATCTTTTGTTTGTTTATTTTTTAAGATTTTATTTATTTATTTGAGAGACAGAGATAGCGACAGAGATGGTGAGAGAGAGCATAAGTGGGGAAGAGCTGGAGAAGCAGGCTGTCCGCTGATGAGGGAGCCTGATTTGGGGCTTGATCCTGCATTCCAGAATCATGATCTGAGCTGAAGGCAGACGCTTAACCTACTGAGCCACCCAGGCACCCCCATTCTTGATGTTTTAAAAGTTTCATTTATTTTGAGACTAAAGTCTCTACAGAACTTTTAACAAAGCAGCCCACCAAAAAAA
The DNA here is from genome assembly GCF_010015895.1 of Lontra canadensis. NCBI lineage: Eukaryota > Metazoa > Chordata > Mammalia > Carnivora > Mustelidae > Lontra > Lontra canadensis. The sequence continues at coordinate 3,289 of NW_022633830.1, forward strand.
AAAAAATAATGAAAATAAAAAATAAATAAGTAAATAACACACAGATTTTTTGTCTCTGTGGATCATTCAGCACATCTGTCATGAGTGCTGTTGGCTGTGTCTCTCTGGATTCATGAATACCCCCGGTTGACCACAGAACTCTTCAGCACTCTTACTTGTAATTGCCTTCTAATCCCCCACCCTTCCCTGTGGAGGACCTTGCACAAACTGGTACTAGAGCAACAATTTTGATGGATTAATTGATTGATTCTTGGACTGGCATGACTAGTCGAAAATGGTGAATGCTGGGGCCGATTCCACGTTAAAACCTGTTCAACCTCTAGGGCCTACCTGGGCCTACTTAGCCATAGTGACTCCATGTTGCCTAGGTAGCCATTTTGTTGTTTAATAAATGTCTCAACAGTTACTGATATCAGTTCCAGGTAACTGTTGCTAAAACACACACCTAAAACAAGGCCATTTTGTTGTTTAATAAATGTCTCAACAGTTACTAGTATCGGTTCCAGGTAACCATTACTAAAACACACAGGTAGGAGACATCCAATCAGCCAAAGCCACATACGTAGGGTCTGAGGTTGTGCCCTATAAAACTAACCTGTAAGACCAAGGCGGGGTCGCTCTCTTCAGAGGCAGCCCAGCTGGTCAGTCTGACTTCTAATGCTTGGCATAAAATAAGGCTTTGCCTAACTTTCAGTTTGTCTCAGTCTCGTTCCTTTGATAACGGACCCAGCAGTGAAAGTGATCCTCCTGGAATGGGAGCAGCTCTCTACAAATCAACCCTTTATCTTCGCTTTCTGACTCATGATTATCAAGTCTAATTCTCCTGTCCTGTCAAATCAGACTTGTTAGAGCGACGTTCAGTGTAAGTCCAACATCAGCTCAGCGGTGTGGATGTGTATCCCTCGGTAAAGGAAGTGGCTGTAACCACCAAACCCCAATAGTTAGCTCACATGGCGACTCACAGAAGCAACTCCGTAGCTTCAAGGTAGGCTGACACACGAGTAGATCAGATGAAGAGAGTCTCCACTCTTCATTCGTGTAAGATCTCAATGACTAGGGAATTCTTTTTTTTTTAAATTTTTATTTATTTATTTGACAGAGAGAGATCACAAGTAGGCAGAGAGAGAGAGGAGGAAGCAGGCTTCCTGCTAAGCAGAGAGCCGGATGCGGGGCTCGATCATAGGACCCTGGGACCATGACCTGAGCCAAAGGCAGAGGCTTTAACCCACTGAGCCACCCAGGCGCCCCTGACTTGGGAATTCTTGAGCTCACTTGCCATTCCTCAGAGCCCTATGAAGAAGAAGGGCATGGAGAGGAACTCGACATCGCTTGCATCTTCACTACACCTGGAAAATCTTCTGATTTCTTAGCATTTCTTAGCAGTTCTATAATGGACATATTGAAATTCGTCCTATCTAAATCTGCAGTACGAATGTCGGGTTTTTGGGGGGTTTTTTCCCCTGATTTTTTGTCAGGGAAAAAAGAGAGACCAGCTCAAAAATTCAAATGCTGCATATTATAATTGTCCACAGAGATACCCTAGACAGTCTCATCAGCGTTTCTGGAGGTGACAGTCAAGTGCTAGTAGTCCATAAAAGCTTCCCA
>NW_022633831.1:0-4886 GCF_010015895.1 Lontra canadensis
TACCGAAAATGGGCTTCTGTCTGCGGCCATGAGTGCACCAATTCAGGGCAGAAGGAGCCCCGTGGGGAAGGTTTGTTGTGTCTGTTCTGCTCTGTGGTCTCTCAGAAGAGTGGGATCAAGACAAATGGTCAGCTGGTGGAGCTGGTGTCCATGATCAGGGACCTGGAGCCCTGACGGGAACTATTCTCCGCTTTAACTCAGGATGTGAAGTTGCAGGGTGAGGCCACTGTCCTGTCCTGGGTTCTGTGACACACACCCAGGGACAAGAGCAAGGAATTGGCCCCTGCAAAGTGAGATGCTGAAAGACAGCATCCAGTCAAACCTCACTGTGCAGAAACTTTCCTTCGAGCAAGGGAAGCTTTACCACTGCCCCAGGGGAAGGCAGGCAAGCTCCTCTCTTGGGAAATTCATGTAAGTAACTGTAGGAGAAAAAGGCCAAGTCCCACCCTCTGGGCCCTGTGAGGAGCAGGAGGTCTGAAGACAGAGGCCAAGAGAGGTGACCCTGCCCCCCACCCCTCATGCAATACAACCCATCATGACACTTGCCCCAGCACGATGGACAAAGACTTGAAACTGCCCCCTTCCCTTGGTCATAATCCTTCTTCTTCCTAACATGCCATCAAACCCTACCTATGGTTTACAGTGTGTCCCACCAGACCGCCTCTGTGAGGGGTCACGCTAAACCCGACCCAGTAACTCCCCTGCTCAGTTCTCAACACACCTGAACCAAATATAAGCAAGGCCTTGCTGCTTGGCATAGGCAGAGCAGAAAAGAACAGGTCTGGGGGAAAGATAATTTTTTAAAAGTTTTTATTTGTTCATGTGAGAGAGAGAGAGATCACAGGCAGTGGGAGGGGCAGAGGCAGAGGGAGAAGCATGCTCACCACAGGGCAGGGAGCCCGATGTGTGGCTCAATCCCAGGACCCTGGGATCATGGCCTCAGCTGAAAGCAGACACTTAACACATGAGCCACACAGGCATCCCTGGGGAAAGATAATCTTAAATAACAAAGCCAGAAAAGGTGATTACAAACCTGCAGCCAATAGAGGTGACAGATCTTACTCATGTCATTAAAATAGGAAACGTAGGGCCATTTCCTTTTAAAGATTTTATTTACTTATTTGACAGAGAGCACAAGCAGGGTGAGCAGCAGAGGGGAGGGAGAAGCAAGCTCCCCGCTGAGCAGGGAGCCCGATGCAAGACTCGATCCCAGGACACTGGGATCATGACCTGAGCTGAAAGCAGAGGCTTAACCATCTGATCCACCCAGGTACACTGGGCCATTTCCTTTTTCTGATTTCATAGCTCCTTCTCAGTCTCCATGCCACAGGTGTAACCTGACTGCTTCCTGAACCTTCTCCCATGGGATGCGGCTGAGAGTGCCCCAACCTGGGGTGTCTTAGTCTTTGCTGCTCGAATTGTACCTTCTGTCCACACTCCAGTCATTAGAGAAATAGGCATGAGCAGCAGGTTGTTAGAGAGAGGGGCTCCCTCGTTCCTGCGGCTCCAGCGGAGGCCTGGCTGGCTCACCCTGCGTCACCTGCTCTGCGTCCAGATCCTCAGACCTGCCCTGGGCTCCCTGGAGTCAGAGCCCTTCAACAAGACCTTGAGCACAGCTGCTAACCTTCAGGGAGAGGGAAGATGCCCCTTCACATGGCACTTCCCTGTCTCCACGGGATCACGATAGCTCTCACCTGTGCACGGATCAACCTGAGATCCCAACTGTGGTGGAAACAGTCTGGGTTCGATGGGGTCCGTGAGCAGCCCCTCTGCCAGGCTCAGAACAGGTGCCCAGGGGAGCTGTCTGTGACGATGGAAATGTTCTGTGTGTAAAAATGCACGATGGGGATCTGAAATGGGACTGGTGTGATCAGGGATGGGAATATTCAACTTTATTTAATTTAAACGTGAGCAGGCACATCTAGCTCGCGGCTGCCCCCTGGATATCACAGCTCTAGGATCAAAATATGATGAAGATGTGACCTCCATGGTCTGGGGGTTCTGCAGAGGACTTTGCTTGCCTGATCTGATCGTTCATTTACAGGTTCTCCCTGTGATCCTGCTCCCATTCCTGGCATGACATGAAGCCCTGGGGATACTCACACAGGAAGGTCAATACTGAGGTCCTAGAGGAATCCCAGCAGTGGCCCGCTTATAAGCGGACCTGAAAGCAGGAACCCATACATTTGTGCTGAATGTAATGAGAGTAGCAGAGCAGAGGGGGGCCTCCTAACTGTCCTTAGGAGCCCGTCTTTCCATTCCTGATCCAGGCTCGAGTCTGGGAAGGCATCTAGCTTGGCGGGGGGCGGGAGGGGTGTGTGTTCGGGGGATGGTGGTGCAGCAATAGGCCCAGACAAGCTGATGAGGGAACTTCCAGCTCTGGTCGGGACCCCAGCCCCGGGATGTTACAAGAGGGGCTGCTCTGGTCTAAGCACTGGGGTGAGGAGGAATGAGGGAGATGCTGTTGGTGCCCTTGCAGTGGCTACCAAGGGCCAGGGCTCCTGTCCCCATGAGTGGGAGGACACAGAGTTTGGGTGTCAGAATTCTCAGGTCATTTCAGAGAAACCCTCAAACTGATGTCCTCTGGGCCATAAAAGTGAGCAGCAAGGAGCACCCCAACTGTGGGACCAGCTCCCATCACTTTGCTAAGCTCACTGTGCTTGGAATCCATGCCCCTCTCACCTCCTGTGCAACTAGAATGTTCTATAGCTTCCTTGGCCACATGGTGTGAGATCGCGTCAGTGTAAATGTGTCTGAAGGACAGACAACCCTTGGCCGACAACGTGTAGACAAGGGCTGGTTGTCAGGTGACTCCCAGAAGCAGGTGAAAAGTAAAAATAGGTCGGTCCTTCCCGATCTCAGGTATCAGGATTAGGAACCTTCTTGTCTCAGGCCTGACCATATGGTTCATCCATTTGACCCACATTTTGGCCAATCCCAGCTAGGACCCAGAATCTGGGTGGCTGTCCATGCAAAAGCCAGCATATTTTTTCCTAAGTGAGTGATTCCAGATTATGTCCCACTTTCACTTGCTCCAGGGGTCATTTGCATTACAGAAAACACTTCGAGGGGCGGATCTCCATGTGTACTGGTCACACAGGTCTTTGGTTCTCTTGATGACCTTAGGAAACCAGATAGGCAACCGTGGTTGATTCAGAGGCCTCGAAAGCACATGCAGAGGACACCTGTGGGAAAGGCACGAGCTTTTCCTGAAGGGTGTGTCTTCTTCCAGGTTCTTAAATTCTTAATCCCAGGAGGAAAACAGCTGTGGAGCAAAAGCCGCCTACTCTTCAGCTTAAGCTCTCCTTGGTAAATGGCCTCTTGGCTCGGGTCACTTGGCTAAGGGCTCTCACTCAACACTTTGTCCGCCATGGAAATTGTACATACCCCGAATACGTATGCATAACCTCATATACATAGTCAGATTTCATACGCAAATCAGATTATAAAGGAGAGAAACCAAGAAGGTAGGGAAAGCAACCTCACTTCGGGGACCAAAGGGGTCTCTTCCCCTGCTGTTTGCTCCCCCGCCAGGTGCTCAGGGGGATCAAGGAGGACACAGATGGACTGTGAGTCATTTTCAGGGCCATTCAGGACTAACTCAGGGTGCTTCACTTGATGGGAGCATGGGGCCAGAGCGTGTGGTCGTGGGTGGGTAACAAGCATGGACTGAGCTCCTGCTGGGCCACTCTCCTTGGTGGTTGAAAGAAGGCAAAGCAGAGGACATGGAAAGAAATGAGAAACAGAGTCCTTGGCTTTGAAGCTGAAGGCAGCCTCAAGCCAGGCGCTTCAGTCTACCCAGAGGACCAAACGATGCCCCAGGTCTTGATGGCCCCTTCCCCGCGTTCCTCCTGCCCGATCTGCAGCTCCTTTCAGTGGTGCCTACCTCCTCGACCTCTGCCAAGACCCTTTCAGCCTCTGTGGAGGCAAACGGGCTGCTGAGCCCTCTCCATGTGGGATTTCACGCTTGATTAAAAGCAAACTCGTATCGGTGGAAAAGACTGAATCATGGGCCCACACGTTGCATTGTACTCATTCGCCAGTCCTCTGTCACGAAGAGACAGAGACGATAAGAGAGCATGGAAATCCTGGATTTAACAATAACCGTTATTAATCAGATGGTGTTTTCTTCATCCAGTCCTCCTGTGTGCATTCACTGAGGGAGGGGGCTGTCCTCGTTCTGGTGGCGCAGAGGGAATGGAGCGAGGGCCGACATCTCAGCCCGCTGCATGAGCGCGCTGCAATGAGGGAGATGGGCACGGGGCTAAAACCAAAGTGGCACCCTGGGTTCGTTCTTGTCACTATCCCCAGGGTGTGCAGCTCTCGCGGGATTTCAGGGGTTTTAGGGCTCCTGGTGATGATGCGGCCAGATACACTACAGTCACACGTGCATTCTTGCTGGTTTTGTGCCAGCTGCTGGGGAGTGACCCAGACCTGGCAGAAGGTGACCCAGTCGTCCTATGTAGCGCTTTCAGTGCTCAGGGTCCGTGAGCTGACCCAGGAGCATGTGGTCTTTCTATGCCCTTTTCACATGCACGAGGACACCAATGTGTAACGTGCATACCTAGAGCTACTGTTGGAGAAGCAGACATGGTGAGACCTGAGGCCTCAGGGATTGCCCAGTCGGTGCCCTGGGACTGGAGCGTTCCCCTGGACGGAGACCATGTGCATAGCTCTCCCTTGGCCCTAGACTCTTCCTCCATCTTCGGAGAACCTTTCCCCTGTCCTGGGTCCCCCAGATTTTCCTTGTGTTGAAGTATGTGGTCATATGGTACCTGGTCAGTTTCATCAGTTACATGTGGCCCCCGCAGGAAGAGAACGGACTCGCACTTGTGGCGTGGGTGGGGCGTGCGCAGTCCACCACCCTGCGATGGCCTTTGGGGGAG
>NW_022633832.1:0-4882 GCF_010015895.1 Lontra canadensis
ACCATCGTTTCCCCTTGAAGTGGAGGGGAGGAGAATGGAAGGGAAAGGAAGAACCTAACAAAGCCCTCATTGGTAAAATATCTTTACCAACATATTCTCTGAGGGATTATGTACAGATTAAATGTCATATGTAATAAAACTAAAGTACTAGAAAAGTGTGATAAACAGCCCGTATTCGATAAATGATGGCTACGTATGTAGAGCACCAAGCACAATGCCTATAGCAGATAAACGAAAAATGCCACTTCCTTTTGTTGTCGATTTAAGTATGCTCCATGCCCAATGTGCGGCTTGAACTCACAACCCTGAGATCAAGAGTCCCATGCTCTACTGACTGAACCAATCAGGCACCACAAAAAAAGCCACGTCTCTTGCGCCTTTTAATCTCACTTTACCACCAGTTTGCCCTGAATACGGTTTACAAGAGAACTCTGTCCCTAAAAGATACCTGCCGTATTCTGGACCTCCACGGACAAAACACACTGGGTGTAACATACATTAAGTTATTCATACACACTGACTAGAGAAAGCCAAATATCCACAGAACAAAACCAAATTTCATCACAAAATGACCTCCGAAATACATTGCAATTAGTGTCGGTAAATAGAATAACCATATTAATATTCATTTTTGAACCGAGCTTCAAATGAACCTGGGGGGGATCCAAATTGCTGTTTAACAGTATCAGTGTTCTTTAACTAAAAATAACCTACTACTACATCTAACCCTAGTCTACTTATAGGAAATAAAATAGTAAATTCACTTCATGATTGGACTCAATAATGAAGGGCAAAGTACTATAAAATATTACACAATATTTAAAACAAAATTATTTATCTTAAATTCCTTCTAACATCTGTTTCTGACACTATTCTGTATTTGTGTCTGTGGGTTTGAGGAAAGCGATAAAGGAGTATATTACAAGGAACATAAAGGAAGCCGAACTGCCAAGATCTGAATCCTACTTCTGCTAATTACTAGCTATGTGATCTTTGAAAAAAAATCAATGAGACTTAACAGTAGTACCCACTTCACACGGTTACCTTTAAGAGTCACATAACTTGGGGCGCCTGGGTGGCTCAGTGGGTTAAGCCTCTGCCTTTGGCTCAGGTCATGATCTCAGGGTCCTGGGATCGAGTCCCGCATCGGGCTCTCTGCTCAGCAGGGAGCCTGCTTCCCCCCCCGCCCTTCCTCTCTCTCTGCCTGCCTCTCTGCCTACCTGTGATCTCTCTCTGTCAAATAAATAAATAAAAATCTTTAACCAAAAAAAAAAAAAAATCACATAACTTAACACATTAATATGCTTAGAACAGTGTCTGATATATAAGAAAACCTAGTAGCTATTACTTAGTATTATTATATTGCTGTTAACTATTATTGTATTATTTTGCTTCTTTGCATCACTTTCATTAATAACTAACTTACCAGATAGCACACATACAAAACATATACATCACTGCAAAAAGTTCTACTGAACAACACAATCAGACCACAGGACAGTTAGAATGCCTGGTGAGGGTGCCTGTGTGGCTCAGTCCCTTAAGCATATCCATTTGGCTCAGGTCATGATCCCAGGGTCTTAGGATTGAGTCACGCATCAGGCTCCCTGCTTGGCAGGCAGCCTGCTTCTCTCTCTGCTCCTCCCCCCACCCCCCACTTGTGCTCATGCATGCACGTGCGCGCACGTGCGCTCTCTCTCTCTCTCTCTGAAAAATAAACAAAATCTTAAAAAAAGAAAAAAGTGCCTGGTAAGATAACGCGAATCATTTTCTTCTCTAATTTTTCAATCGGTTCTTAGAAAGAAAGAAAGCATTCTTAGGCCCAAAGCATTTTTTTTTTTAAAGATTTTTTATTTATTTATGAGAGAGAGAGAGAGAGAGAGTGAGCACAGGCAGACAGAATGGCAGGCAGAGGCAGAGGGAGAAGCAGGCTCCCTACAGAGCAAGGAGCCCGATGTGGGACTCGATCCCAGGACGCTGGTATCATGACCTGAGACGAAGGCAGCTGCTTAACCAACTGAGCCACCCAGGCGTCCCCCAAAGCATTTTTTAATCTATTAACTCTGATGTGTAATAAAGAACTTGAGGTTCAGTCCTATTTAATAAGTCAAAAAAGAGTGCGAAAGAAGAGAGTTTCTCTGAGGAACTCTTTCTTTCTTTCTTTTAAAAAAAATTTATTTATTTATTTGACAGAGAGCAGAAACAGGGCGAGAGGCAGGCAGAGGAAGACAGAGAAGCAGGCTCCCCACTGAGCAGAGAGCTTGATGGGCGGCTCCATCCCAGGACCCTGAGACCATGACCCAAGAGGAAGGCAGAGGTCCAACCCACTGAGCCACCCGGGGGCCTCTGAGGATCTCTTTCTGAGAGACAACCAAACAAATGGATTTCCTCATTCCCTCTCCACCCTACACATCAAGCTACCCACTAAACTCACTCTCAGCAAATGGTACCACCCTTAGAAAAGGAATTAATTATTAACAAATTAAAAAAGCAAATTTGTGACATAGTAATATAAGCTTTTCTAACACAGTAAATAAAAGATCTACAGCTGCATCTAACAATCAGCCTGATTTTAAAGTACAGACGATAACTGGTTTTGGGGACATCTGAGACATCTGTAATTTCATATGAAAATATTTCTTATTTCTATTAACAACAAAATCACAGGCATTGTTAGCACAATTGTGATTTCCTGTTCACAGACAAAATCAAACAAAATGCCAAATCTCACTTACAGGTTAGTGAAGATAAAGATGTGATATTTTCCAATCTAAGTTCATGAACCCTGGTTTTAAAAAAGATCTGCTTTGGGGGCACCAAGATGGCACAGTCGGTTGGGCCTCCAACCCTTGCTTTCAGCCCAGATCGTGATCTCAGGGTCAGGGACATGGGATCAAGCCCTGTAGCCAGCTCTGAACTCAGCACAGAGTCTGCTTGGGATTCTTTCTCTCCCTCTGCCTCTCCTGCTCGTTCTCTCTCTGTCTCAAATTAATAAATAAATCTTTGAAAAATAAAAAATTAAATTAAATTAAAAAATAAAAAAAGATTTGGTTTAGGAGATTAGACTTTGGAGACACAAAACACTGGAATCGAACCTACCACTTTCCAGCTAAGTAATACTGGGAAAAGGTACTTAACCTCTCTACTTCATCTGTGAAATGGGAACATACCAAAGTAAGACTGCTGTGCTATTTAATTACTTTATACTACTTAACAGAGTATTTGACCCATCCTCAATAAACGTATCAACTATTATAATCAGTAACCAAATCTGACAATTACATAGCACACAACCTTGCTATATGCATTAGAAACTGAGAGATTTGGTGTGAGCTGATCTGGGATAATCCAAGCCACTGTTAAATTTTTAAAGCTCCCAGGTGATTCTAATATGCAGCCACTGGCCTACAGACAAAGTTCAAACTCTTCAGTCTGGCACACTAGGAACTCTCATCACTACTTACAGCTCTGCATTTTACTCACTCTTCCATAGGTAACCAATGCTCTGAACACACACGAAACTAATGCTTCATCAACAAGTGGGCTATAGTAGTGTCTCTCAAACGAGATCACAAGTAGGCAGAGAGGCAGGCAGAGAGAGGAGGGAAACAGGCTCCCTGCTGAGCAGAGAGCCCGATGCGGGGCTCGATCCCAGAACCCTGAGACCATGACCCGAGCTGAAAGCAGAGGCTTAACCCTCTGAGCCACCCAGGGGCCCCAGAACATGCATTTCTTAACGAGCTCCCTGATAATAGTGACACTGCTGGTGCATGGAGTCTTAAGATTGGCAGCCGTCCTGGTGACTTAGGTGGCTGTCCCCGTGCCCAAGAGAGACAACTTTATATAAGGACAGCAATAAAGACAGGTCATCAAGTTTCTGGGTCTTATTGCCATTCCGGCCAGGGTACTAACTTACAGCCAAAAGACAGACCCTCTCCTCCCCGTAGTAGAGTAGCCACGGGCTAGAGGATTACAGCCTGAGCAATTGACATGCAAGTGTTCCAATAAGACCATAGTCCTTGAAAACCCCCTGAAATGAGACTAAAGGAAAGGGAGAGAGAAAGTGCTCACCAATTTTGCACCGACGCTCAGAGTCCAAATGTAAAGACTCACAGCCCCATATGATGAAGTTCTAGAACCTAGGTCAGGTTCGGTGGGCTGAGGTCCGGAGCCGAAGACCAAGAAAGAATTCTGGTGCAAAACGGTGGTTTATTAAAGCACGGGGACAGGACCCGTGGGCACAAAGAGCTGCTCCCCCGGGTTGTGAGGGATGGCAGGTTAAGTACCCTGGGGTTGGGGGAAGGGGAGGGAAAGGGAGGTTTCAAAGGAGTTTTCCCACGCTAAAGAGGGCCTACAAGGTGCTGGGAGACCAATGTATTAGCAAGCCATTAACATCAAGATAGTGCATTTTCCTATCCATGAGCATAGACTTTCTCTCCATCTATGTGGTTCTTCTCTGATTGCTTTCAACAGAGTTTTGTAGTTTCTCTCATACAGATTTTTTTTTTTTAAGATTTTGTTTATTTATTAGAGAAAGTGAGAGAGAGAGAACACAAGTGGTGTGCGGGGCAGTGGTAGAAGTAGACTCCCTGCTGAGCAGGGAGCCCAATGTGGGGCTCGATCCCAGGACTCCAGGATCACGATCTAAGCCAAAAGTAGATGCTTATCCAACTGAGCCACCCAGGCACACACACACACCCCCAGAGAGATCTTATATGAAAGACTTTTCAAAGTAACATTTTATTCATGATTCTTTTCTTCTCCACCCCTTTTACAGAGTTCTAGGTGCAGCTATTAGATATTTAGGCCAAAGAGAGGTCTCCTGAGTATGCTTTCTCACTCTTTACTTTCACTATTTTTACAAATCACATGAATATCTCTA
>NW_022633833.1:0-4879 GCF_010015895.1 Lontra canadensis
CTCTCTCACACATGCTCACTCAGCCTCTCTCACACACACACACCCTCTCTCTTTCTCTCTGTATCTCTCTCTCTCTCACATACACACACAATTGTTTTTCTCCCAGGCTTCCCTCTCAGTACGTGACACCTTGTGGCTTAGTCACTGTGACTTTGGTCCTCCTCACACCCGCCCAGCTCAGTCTGGTCTTCCTACAGTGGCAACAGACATCTCTTGTCTGAGCCCCACTCAGAACAGTACCTGCCTGGCATGTACTTGGTACTCAGTAGATATTTGAATGAAGGAAGGAAGGAAGGAAGGAAGGAATAAAGGAAATGAAACTGGCTTTAGAGTTTTCTTCAGAGGAGTTTGAAAGGCCCAGTTAGTATATAAAGTAGAAGCTAAAAGTTAAATTCATTTTTAATGGAATTATGGCTTTTCTTTCATGTGTAAAGAATACCCTTTAATAATACTTTAGATTTGCATTATCTGGACTCTCAGCATTTTTTTAATGTGTTGGAGTCTTCAGTTTGAGCACTTTCTGAAAGGCTAACTTTAATAACATCAGACCTGCCATTTCTACAGGGCTTAGAATAGATTCCAAAATGCCAGAGAAAATTAAATGCAAAAAAGCTTCAGTTAATTAATGTTTCAGAATAAATTAATGTTTTAGGTCTGACTTTAACTGACAAGATTGGTGAATTTCAAAGTTAAAACTGCCACCTTTTTCCCATGTCTGTGTTTTGTGCAGGATTTAGTTATTTCAGTTATTTATCTCCTCGGGGGAAAAAGGGGAGACATACACTTACTGAATTTTAAGTTAAAATAAAAACCACAATTGTACTCATTACTCTTAGGAGAATAGGTTTTAGCATTCCTCATAACTCACTTTAGTTACCTGGTAACTCTCGAATTTGCAAATTTGGGAGCAGATCCTAAATCCCTTTGTCGCTGCAGAGCTATAACATCCTGAGAGGAAGCTCATTTATGTGTATTGTGTGTTCCAGGGGCTGGCTTGGCTTACTACATATTTCTTAGTAAATTAATTATGGAATGTTGGTGTGTGCAATTGGCCACAAGGGAGGGGAGGCACATTTTCATCTTCTTTCATCTTCTCTGATTTATTTGTTTATCCTAGGCTCTTAGACCATAGAAAAAAATTGGCAAAAACATGTGACCTTTTTTTCTGATTTTTTCTCCTGGTTCCTCATCTTTTCTTCTTTATTTTCTGAGCTCAGTTTCCCTCTTTGCAAGATGTCTATCTCACAAGAATATTCTGAGGCAGTGAGATGATTGTGTGTGTGTGTGTCCACTATCGTGGCGGATACCAAACTCTTTTTTTTCAGGTACTGGAATGTTCTTGGAGGATTTCTGCACGAAGGAGAACTAGATAGAGCTCCAAGCTCTCTTTAAACCTTAAGACTCTACAGTCTTACGTTGCATATACTGATGATCATTAATCTTTTAAAATTTAATATGTCCTGCCTTCAGTTTACCACTATTTATCCATTTGTTTGCACAAATATTTCACTATGGAAGTGTAATCGATGTGCCAAGCAGTAGAGTTACAGAGCTAAAAGAAGATTTATATCCTATTTTGTTCCACAAAAGGATTTGAAGTAGAGGTAAATTTTCATCATGAACATTTGTTCTTCTTGCATAACACTTTTTAAGTGTACCAAGTACAATTAGACTGGATATAAACTGACCTGTAAAATGTTCAACAAGTCTTCTGCTTTAAAATATATATATATATGCGTGTGTATATGTATTTTTTTTTAATTTTTTTTTGGTAGTTTCCTACTTTCTTATAGAATCATGTGGCAGGACAAATATGCATGTGTATATGTATTTTTTTTTAATTTATTTTTTTTTTTTTTGGTAGTTTCCTACTTTCTTATAAAATCATGTGGCAGGACAAGCTCCAGGTAGTCTGGAATTCTGTGTGGTTGGGTTCCAGCTTTCAGTTCATCAAGAATGTATTGGACTTATGAGGTGTGCACATGTTTCTTTTTTTTGAATTTTAGTTGATATTTGCAAATAATTCTTGGGAACAAGAATTTCAAACAGAGTTTCACAAGAAATAACAATATTATAAAAAGCAGATGTTAAATAGTTTTGTTTAAAAAAATGAAGATTATCTACATTATTTATAAAAGTTTGGAAGAAACTAACAAATTCAGTAGTACAGTTTTTAATCTTTTTCCCTTTTCCTTCCTTCATCTAGTCCAGTTATGCAAATAAGATTATATGACTCATTTGCTTAACAAGTTCAAATCTACATAGATTTCTTGTGTTTGATCCACAAATCCCTGAAAAATGTGTGTTTATCTAAGTTACTAATTAACAAAAGCACATTAAGAAATTACCTGCTGGGCATTGTGTAGCCAGGGTTCTTCCCTTAAATGAGGCCTGTTGATCTGGTGTTTAAAAGGACAGCTGCAAAGCTCATTGGTGAGCTTTTTTGAGCTTTTTTGGCCACAGAAATGAAATGTGGATACTAATAATATTAGAGTAAGTCAGCTGAAAGAAAACCTATAACACATAAGCTTGGGGGTGGGGAATGATTATGGCCTTGAATTACCTATGCAGATAGTCCCAGGGCTTGGAAAATTCCCATTCTCCCCACTCTGTGTGTGATATTGACCTGGTGGATCACTTCTGGTTGGGTTTTTCCCCTCCTTTGTTGAGTACAGTATGTAAGGATTAGCTGAGTTTCAGGTTTTTTCCACTGGAAGAAAAGAGCTTTTTTCTTTTTTTTTTTCCTTTTTCCCCTGTTTAAGATTGTGACATTGTGATGTTGGAACTTAAAATTCCCAAATTTCTATCCTTTCCTAGTCAAGCATCCTAGATGCTTGTGTGACTGGAGGAGAGGAGACAGAGGCATGGCCAGAAGTTACAGGAAGGCGTTTTGTCGGAAGACATGGGTGATTACTACACTATGCAAAAAGGGAGTGAACTAGCCAGGAGAAATTGCGCACTGCTGGAGGTGACCTGGAGCCTGGGTAGTTCATTTATAAGAGCTGAATTGCGGAAACCTCTCCATCCCACAGAACTGCAAACTGTAGCAGCCTGTGAGAGTTTAGAAAGAGGGTTCATTTTGACCAAATGTGTTTGACCTGGGCTCAGGCTCTAAGGCAATTAAGATACAAGGAATAGACACATGCCAGTAAAAACGGAAAATGCCTTCCCTGTCTTTTGGATGAAGAAACTGAGGCCCTGAAAAGTGAAGTGACCTGTCCAAAGCCACATGACAATTTGGGACTAAGACTCTGATCTCATGACCCCTCTAACACTTTGATCTCCCTGTGTCCCCCTCCTCTCCCTGAATTATTTTCAGGACATTTTACAGAAATCATAAAACTCAGGGTGCCTGGGTGGGCCAGTCATTAAATGTCTGCCTTTGGCTCAGGTCCTGATCCCAGGGTCCTGGGATCGAGCCCTGCATCGGGCTCCCTGCTCGGTGGGAAGCCTGCTTCTCCCTCTCTTGTGTTCCCTCTGCTTGTGTTCCCTCTTTCACTGTGTCTCTCTGTCAAATAAATAAATAAAATCTTAAAAAAAAAAAAAAAGAAATCATAGAACTCCACTGAGGTCAGAATGCGGTAAAGCTCTTGCAGCGCAGCACAGATCAGTCCGTAAAGAACTGCCCGATAATTAAATTAAAATTGGCTTCATTATTCCTGCTTGGAAAACTGAAAAATAGAAGTCACTCATCTTTTCTGACTAAGCACATCTCTTAGATATTTTCTTTAAATTCCTCAGCTTTTGTATCTTACTATAGAGTTCACTTGCAAAGAAAACATACTATTTGTTTTATCTCATTGCATCTGGTCTCCCCGCTTTGTCTTTTCCTACAGTCATAATTATGTTGGAGCCAGAGGTAGACCGAGGTTAAGCAAGGTCTGCATGGACCCAAATTAAATTCTCAGCAGATTGATTTTCTCTGTACCCTGCTAAGGATTTGCTCAGCTGTGTGCTCTTGTCCCACAGGTCTAGACATTTCCTACAGTAACTCGAGCCACGAAACTGTGCACATACGACAGTCGAAAGGAAGCTGTGAGTGTCCGTTGGCTCCTGCTGCACCGAAAGAGAGTTTGTTCCTTCTTTAGCCACAGATGATCTGTTAGGGGAGCTGCTAGGGTGTTTCCTGTCTTCCATGGAGCTGTGTGTATTCTTTCCAGATGCTTCTCTCTATTCCTGACTGTACTGCCCTACCCTCTCCAGGAGCACAGCCTCACCCCACAATGTCCCACACCCCAGAGTGCCAAAGCAGAGTGAGAGATCTCTAGGTGTCCAGTAGAGGAGGAGAAAAGCCACTGGCCCACATCAGGAGGACCGTTTTCCTTCCTTCCCCCTATTTGGGCAGGCCCTAGAATAACTAGGATAACTTGTGTACCACAGGGAAGCCAGAATGCCTTCCAGACATGATCCTGCTGTCTGTAAGCTACGAGCCTTTATCAAAATGTCCTCTGAGTCCAAAGCAGCCTACAGAGAGGGGTGCATTAATGTACCACTTACATTTGTTTCCTGGTTGTTCCCCCCAGAATGAACCAGGACTATGAAACCATATGAGGAGTGAGCAAGAAGGAAAACTCTCTGGCGCTAATATTCTTGAGTAATATGAATGTCTCTGATTGCCGTATGAACCATAAGAAGCTTTGATATCTGCTTCAGTTTGTTACCATGTCAGTGGCCTGCTAATAAATATTTATCAAGTAGTCTCTAATCTGGAGTTCATTCCGGGCTGGGCCGCTCTCCCAGTGGACTTCAGTACATAATGGAATCGTAATTATTGGCAAAGAGCAACATGCTAGAACAACTGGTTTGGGGAAGGTTTGATTTACTTTTTATTCCCCCCCCCCGCCCGCCCCCTGCAGTTTTTACACACTAATGCACAGAG